>NW_027207528.1:0-269706 GCF_963455315.2 Globicephala melas | reverse complement strand
GCAGATACTTAGAAGTTATGGTGAATCATATCTGACCATTATATATTTAGTCAATGCAAGCATGATTTCGGAGAATCCCTCCCTGCTTACAGCCTGAGATCCAAAGAGTAACTTTATCAGAATAATCAGGGGTCAAGATATTTTTGCTTTGTTTTGTCTTCAGTGCAAATCTGAGACCCTACCTCAGATCTAAATAGGATCGTCTGGAGGTACAACACAAATACACAAATTGTTAACAAGCTTGCAGGTGGTTTTCATGTTCACCAAAGTTTGAAAACCACAATACTATATATTTAAATGAACTGCTCTTCTTGCCCCTTAATCTCTTTGCACCTTACCCATCCTTCAAGAGAAATTTCAACTTCCAGTATCCTCATAGAATCGTCTCTGACAATCTCAGACAACAGTGCCCTCTTTCCTGAACTGTGGTAATTTCTAATTTTAATCTATATATTCTGCATGGTTCAAACAAGTTATATTAACTTGAACTGTAGTTCAAGTTTTAGTAGGTTTATAATGAGCATTTTAAGGGTACAATTTAATAAATTTTATAATATGCATACACTCAAGAAAGCTTCTTCACAATCAGCATAGTGAACATATGCTCACACCCAAACTTTTCCTCCCATCTTTCCCATATACAGGTAATCAGAAATCTTTTTTAATTAGCTGAAGAGGCTGATTTGTAACTTTCTTATATTTTGATTTTAGCTCAGTCTTTACAACTCTTAGTATATATGACTGAATGCTCATTAAGAAAAACTAGTGTTTAATTTTGTTCTGTTTATTCCCAGAGACTTTAACTGTGCCTAATACATATTAAGTTCTTGATAAGTTTTTTGTTTTTAACTTTTTGTTTTATATTAGGGTATAGCTGATTAACAATGATATGATAGTTTCAGGTGCACAACAAAGTTACTAAGCCATACATATACATGTATTCATTCTACCCCAAACTCCCCTCCCATCCAGGGTGCCACATAACATTGAGCAGAGTTCCCTGTGCTATACAGTAGGTCCTTACTGGTTATCTGTCTTAAATATAGCAGTGTGTACATATCAATCCCAAACTCCCTAACTATTCCTTCCCCCTACCCTTCACCCCTGGTAACCATAAGTTCATTCTCTAGGTCTATGAGTCTGTTTCTATTTTGTAAATAAGTTCATTGTTATCATTTCTTTTAGGATTCTTTATATAAGGACTATCATATGATATTTCTCTTTCTACATCTGACTTACTTCACTAAATATGGCAATCTCTAAGTCCATCCACGTTACTGCAAATGGCATTATTTCATTCTTTTTAATGGCTGAGGAACATTCCATTGTGTGTGTATATATATATATATATATATATATATATATATATATATATATATATATATATATATATATATATATATATATATACCACATCTTCTTTATCCATTCTGGAACAAATTAGTGAGCAGCTAGTTATGAAAATCTATTATACAGGAAAATAAGTGGTAAGACATTTACACTTAATAGCATAAGAGCATAGATTGTGGTTATTTGATTAGTGTTAGACAACACTACAAACAAGATAAAGGCTGGTCAGTAACTATTTTGATTATAAATAATAAATAGGTAATTATAATGAGCACTGTTAAGTATTATAATGAGAAAAAATAGTGATACTTTATGGTTTATGAAAAGGGTACTTAGTAGAAGCCTGAACTTATGAGATAATTATATAAGGTCACTGGAATTAGCCTAAGTGCTTTCCTACAGCACAAGCCTTGCTCCAATTTTATAAGAAAGTGCCAAGTAAACAAAAACCAAATTAATTTAAAAATAGGTAATGTGAGAATTGAAGAAATCAAAACTTAAGTATCAACTCCTATCATATATTTTAATGTAAATATAGAGGTATTACATTATTGAAAATATTGACAAATTAACAATTAAATTATTTAAAGATAATGCAGGTTTTATGTAATCAATTTGCACAAAGCATTAGATGTTATCTTGGCCAACTGTCATTCAAGGGTTTATGCCACTCTCTAATTTCATAAATAAAAAATTGGCAAGTAAGCAAAAAATACATTAAAAAGATAAAGTTATAGCACCACACCATATATTTTCAAAATTGTAATAATAGAAATATTATGTTTTAGAGAATATTGATAATTCAATTATTTAGATATAAGTTCTACTATTTAAAATTAATCTTCTTTCAAGAAAATATTTAAATACACTCCTAAGATAAACTTTGAGAAGCTATAGTCCATGTTATATAAAAGCATTACAGTTAAAATATAACTTCTGGGGCTTCCCTGGTGGCGCAGTGGTTGAGAGTCCGCCTACCGATGCAGGGGACACGGGTTCGTGCCCCGGTCCGGGAGGATCCCACATGCCATGGAGCGGCTGAGCCCGTGAGCCATGGCTGCTGAGCCTGTGCATCTGGAGCCTGTGCTCCGCAACGGGAGAGGCCACAACAGTGAGAGGCCCACGTACAGCCAAATATATATATATGTATATAACTTCTGTTTTTAGCAGCATTTTATTTTGTTTAACCTAAAATAAAGTTAAAATATTAATTAAAACACAATACTGTAAAATAGACTTATTTTAATTTCATTTGTGACCTTTAATTAGCATGGTGTATTGGGTTAAGATCTAGAGTTCCAGAGACAAAATGCTTTGGTTCAGATCTGAGCTAAGTCACTTTCTGGCTGTGTGGCCCTATGCAAGTTCCTTAGCCTCTCTGTGCTTTATGATTATCATATGTAAAATTGTTTAAGAAGTAGTACTTTCCTTAAAACTGTTGAGAGTACTAAAAGGCAATGAATGTAAAGAAGTTAGTCTAATACAATAAAATGGAATTAATTGTGTTTCTTACTATTAAGCACAAAAAATAAATGGGCTAACATTTAACTGTATACAAAACCAAACGGTGGTTGCAAGTAGCATTTTTTAAAATTTGTCTAGATAATATAATTTAGTGAAAATTGGAATGAATTACTATCAAGGAAACTTGGGACCAATAGCTGTGAACTTGCTATGGGTTGCAAAACACCTATTTTGAGGTAAAATAACCAGATAAAGGAGAAAGTTTCATTTTTAATGAATGACTATGTCTTCAAGATTTACCCTCTCAAACACCTTTTATTTATTTTCTGTTTAACAGCACATTTTATATGTTTTTAATACAATTTCTAGGAACATTGTAGTAAATATTATTTGATTGAGATTTAAACTTTTCCTGAAGTCATTTATTATTGTTATTATTAATTATCACTAATTGAATGCTTACTACTTTTCTAAGTGCTTTATAT
Organism: Globicephala melas; assembly: GCF_963455315.2. Taxonomy (NCBI): domain Eukaryota; kingdom Metazoa; phylum Chordata; class Mammalia; order Artiodactyla; family Delphinidae; genus Globicephala; species Globicephala melas. The sequence continues at coordinate 266,407 of NW_027207528.1, read as the reverse complement.
ATGCTATTTCATTGAATAAGCAATTTTAAAATGTGGAAATTATCTTCATCTTAGAGATCAGAATATTGAGCCTCTGAAATCATAATAAATATGTTAAAGGCCACACAGCCTAGTAGGTGAGCCAGGTTTGGAGTCAGGGCTTTTTGTCTTCAATGCCCTCTTCACGTGTACACACCAGACACATTCAATGATGGGACAAAGAAGGATGCAGTCTGCATTTTGTCATTAGCTGTAAATTTAATCCAACATTCTTGACAATTAATTTTTAGACATATATATGAAGGCTATTTTGAATGGATATATCCAAATAGTAAATATATATTAACATGTGAGCAAATTATTTTTTTCTCCTTCTGTAAAGTCAGAGACTATGTGTCAAATATTGAAAACAGTTTTGATGTGGAAATTTCTAGCCCTATAAGAAAAAAATTAAAACATTTTCTTTGGCTTTTTTTCTGGTATTCCAGGAAATAGACAGAAACTTTTTTTTCTCTTCCAAGTGTTGTTCCCTATAATTTTTTTCTATATTTTAATATAAAAATATTAAATATAAAGATGATAGCAGCTTCTCCATCAAAAATAGCTTCAATGAGAGTGATGATAACAATAAAGTTATAAAAATCAGAAAGGGAAACAAAAACACTTCTATTTCTATAGTCCTGCTGAGACCCCAAAATGGATTTCAGATAAGGCCAAAATGATGTCAGGTTAAGAAGGAAATATTTACTGACTTTGGTAAACTTTTAACCTATAGAATAACTCCCCATATCACTTTTGTGTTGCAGAATAAAATCCAGATATAATAGTTATGGAACATATTATTAAGTAATTGATTTTCAATTAATGATTATTTTAGTGTATTAGAAACTAATAAAAAATACACTTTAATGGTACAAACCAGAAAATAGTTCAGCATTACTAAAAAGCCTGTGGAAAATCAATGTACTTATATCTTTCTTTTTCTCTCAATGCAGAGCAGAACACTTGTGAATCCCCATGGAAGCAAGGTCAACTGCAAAATGTACAAAGACCCTTTTCTTTCCTTTGGGCATAACAAAATGCAATTTTACCTTTTTAATGTTAGTCTGAGAATGCCATGACCCTTAGGAAATTGTGCCTGCAAAGCATCAGTTCACCAATCATTAGCCTCTGACTGTCAGCCACAGATATTCACAGACCTGCAGTTTTATGTGGCATAAAGGTTAATACTGAATCCTTAGGTAAAATTTGAAAATTTTCTTGATCTTCAAAAGCCATGGGGAAACTAATAAAGTTCCAGTATGGAATTCTGACTTAATTCAACCTTGTGATAAGTAGACTGACAGTTAAAATATCTACTGACTAAAAACTAATGAGCATATCATATATATGATATCGTGGGACAAATGCATGGCAGGCAATAATTATAAAATATGATATTTTAAAGAAACATTCACATACATTCTTTTCTGCTCTCTTTTCTCTCAATGTTTGTCTTAATAAATCTGCTGGAATAACAACAAAATCATAAAAGTCTTAGGGACATGTAAAAATGTACATTTCCAACAGTTTATTCAGTGAGATTATATAAATTAAATATTTTCCAATTCAACTCATGAGTTTAAGAAACTATTTTGCTTGAGTCTATATGTTTTACTGTATTTAAAAGGTGGAGAAAGAAATAAAAAGCAAAATCACCAAAGCATGAGCAATTAAACAGTATTTCCCTCTATAACTATTTAGGTCTTATATTTGCATTGATATGTTACATCTCTTTTTTAAAATAAAAATGGTGAATAATAGTGATGTCTAAATGATAAGATATTTAGTCATTCAATAGTTTCCTTAATTCTCTTGACAAAGCAAGTAAATTTTGACACTCAATTTTTTTAGTGCCACTCAGTATTAGCCAGCAAATGATTAAAATTTGAATGACATTTTCTTTTTCTTTTTTGGTATAATTCTTTTCTAAAATGTGATCAACAATTTTATTTTGGAATTTTAAATAATGTTCATATTTATTTTTAATTCATAACTTAAATATGCATACAATTTTGCTGATATTGAAACAAAATGGCAAGATGAATATCTAACAAAATTGAAGAATATAACTTTTATTGTAAGTTATACAGCATATTAATAATTTTGCACAGTTTTGAGATGGCTTCCAGTTTCTGGTTCCACATGAAGGAGCTTGGAAGTTGCCAATCCTTTGAACAACAAGTATGGAGTTGAATAGATTGAAAGATCAACAGCTCTTCTTGGATCCATATGAGAGATGAGGACACTGTCCACAAGACTGGGGAGTCAAACACGCAAATACAGGGAGTCATTGCTTATTGGAAAAGAAACTCATGAAGAGAATCCATTACAGGAACCAGTACCAGGGAAGGAAAACCTGAACTGTAATTGATAAGTTGCTGGAGGCTCAGTGTGTACAAGTGTGGGAGTTAAAAACTCCAGGGGGACACAGTCTTAGGCAACCCTTCACACTTTTGTGAGTTTTACCTCCTGGAGCTCAACCAGTAGATATTGAAGAAAGATCTCCTTTTGCTTCCAGTAGGGGAAAAAGAAAAGGAACCACCTTAAAAAACATGAAAGTACTATGTTCTTTGAACAATGCCTGCCCTCAGGAGAAACTAGTTAATAAGAGTCTAACCTGTTGGGCATTACTAGAGCTTAACTAATCTTGAGGAAGAAAAATCCCAACTCCAGTCAGCTATAACCTTCCACATGAGAGAAGGGTAATACCCAACTCTGATCCACTTTCTTCATCCTATTCCATCTAAAAGGGGGAGGAAAAAACTGAGAAACACTTGCGAAGTTCACAGTCCAGAGGCATAGGCTTATTGAAGATTTTGACCTAATCATAGTACTATAGGATGTTTCCCCGCCCCCTAAAACTCATCAACACATTACTAAAGGCCTATTCATAGCAGTTCCTTTGACCTAGTACATCATGTCTGACTCTCAAAAAAAATTACAAGGCATACTTAAAGGCAAAAAACAATTTGAAGAGACAGAGCAAGCATTAGAACCAGACATGAATGTTGTAATTATAAGACAGGGAATTTAAAAGATATCTGATTGATATGCTATAATGGATAAAGTAGACAGTATTTAATAAGAGATAGGCAATATAAGCAGAGAGGTGGAAATCCTAAGAAAGAACCAAAAAGAATACTATAGATCAAAAACACTATAATGGAAATGAATAATGTTTTTGATTGCCTCATTAATAGAATGGACATGGCTGAAGAAAAAAAAATCACTGAGCTTGAGTGTATCACAATAAAAACAACCCAAACTGAAAGGCAAAGAGAACAAAAACTGGGGGAAAAAAACATAATATCCAAGGACTCTGGCACAAGTACAAAATATGTAATATATTCATAATGGGAATACCAGAGGGAGAAAGAAGAGATAAAGAACAGAAGAAATATTTAAAACATTAATGACTGAAAATTTCTCCCAATTAATGTCAGACACCAAACTACAGATCCAGGAGGCTCAGAGAACATCATGCAGGATAAGTGCAAACAAAAATAGAAATAAAAACAAAAAGAACAAACAAAAACTGACAAACTACAGAGAATCAAAGATAAAGAAAAAAATCCTGAAGGAAGTCCAAAGAAAAGGAAATCACTTCACCTGTAAAAGCAATAAAGATAAGAATTACATTTGAATTCTCAGAAACTATGCAAAGAAGAAGAGAGTTGGGTAAAATGTTTAAAGTGTTAAGATAAAAAAAACTACCAACCTAAAATTCTACACCCTGTGAATTTGTCCTTCAAAAGTGAAGTAAAAATAAAGATGTTCTCAGAGAAACAAAAATTGAGGGAATGTGTTGCCAGTAGACCTGCCTTGCAAGGAGTGTTAAAAGAAGTTCTTTAGAGAGAAGGAAAATAATGTAAGTCAGAAACTTAGATCTACATAAAGAAAAGAGCATAAAAGAAGGAATAAGTTAAGGGAAATTTTTTAAAATTTTATTTCTCTTATTCCTAATTGATCTAACAGATAATATTTTGTTAAAAATAATATCCACAATGTATTCCAAGTGACATTAGCAAGATGGCAGAATAATAGGCTCCCGACTATCTCTCTTCCCACAGACCCACCAAATATACAACTACAAATGGACCAATTCCCCCTAAGAGAAAACCAGAAATGAGTGATTCCTACACATCAGGCAACTGAGGAAACAACTACAGTGAAATGACACACACACCACAAACAACACTCCTGGCACAGTTCCTAACAATTGGGAAGAAACCCCCAACTCTCAGTTTCTCCTTGAGAAGTGAAGGGTTTGGACCACACATCTAGCACCACAACTTTCATGGCTACAATCAGAGGGACTGGCTCCCAAATCACCTAACTTGGAGAAACAAGGGAGCATGGCATTTGCAGTTCCCAGGACCACATTAAACAAAATGGTGGCTTTTAAACTGAGCAGCAGGCACTTCCCATGGCTATCCCCCAACCTCAGCACAGAAGAAGTAGGAAAAAACATCAAGCATGCACTGGGAACTGACCAGGATCCTCCAGGGTGCCTGAAAGAACATGTGGACACTTCCTCTGTCTTCTTCCCTGGCTTGTTCCAACACTAAAACCAAGTCTCCAGCTTCTCCCTGGAAGAAGCTTGTCCACATATCTAGTGCCCCAACTTTTACAGCTGTCCCCCAAGGGCTAGGGTCCCAAATTACCTAACACTGAGAGCCTACGGGACTTTGCATCTGTGGATCCCCCAGGACCACATTAAGCAAAGAAGCAGTTTTTAAACAAGTCTCATAGTTATCCCTCAGGTTCAGTGCAGAGAGATTAGGCAAGAACACAAAGCTCCCAGTTTCTTCTTGGAAGGGGTCTGTCTGCATACTTTCTCAGCTGCTGCCCAAGGGCCAGGCTTCTAATCAACCTGCATTTGGGAGCTGACAGAGCACATAATTAGTAGTCCTCCAGGAGCTTGAAGAGATGTGTAGGATCTTCCTGAGCCTTCTCTCTCTTGATTCACCCCAGCAATAAAATCAAATCTCTGGCTTCTCCCAGAAAGGAGTTTATTGACACATCTAGCCCCTTGATTTCCACAGCTGCCACATGAGGGATTGGCTCCTGAATCATCTAGCTCTTGTTGATGATGGGGATTGAAATTTGAAAGTCTCCTGAGACCACAGAGAACAAAGGCGCCATTCTACGGGTACATACACCACTGTCAGCAGCTTTTCCCCAGTCCCAGCACAGAATGAGTAGGCAAAAACACCCAGGTCGCAGTTTCTCCCCACAGTGGCTGGACTGAAATATTTAATGTCTCAACTTTCCCAGCTACTGCCCTAAACTTAGGCTTCCAATTAACTTGCATGTAAGAGATGCAGGGCAGGGATTTAGTAGCCCTCTGGAAGCCAGAACAGGTGTGTGGGCATTTCCTACACCTCTGGGGCACTGATGGGACTTGGCACACCCTAAGCACCTGGGAGCCAATTGCAGCAATGCAACTTGAGTAACATTACCTATTTTCCAAAATCCTCTCTAGAGATTTTTTATTTTTTTAAGACACTGGACTATATATACATAGAATCCATTGTTTTTGCATTTTTAAATTATTGAGATATAATTGACGTACAACATTACATTAGTTTCAAGTGTACAACATAATAATTCCATATATGTATACATTGTGAAATGATTACAATATGTCTAGTTAGTATCCATCACCACTCATATTAAAAATTTTTTCTTGCGATGAAAACTTTTAAAATCTATTTTCTTAGCAAATTTAAAATAATCTCACTTATATGTTGAATCTAAAAAAGAATTATTGTCATATTTATCTGATGAATTTACTGTGGACATCAGTGATGATCCAAGACATACATTTGGAAAGACAGAGGAAAGCATATAAGGGTAAATATTCTAAATTAGCCATCAGTGGTAGTAAGAGAATATTGTTTTACTCCTGGTAACATTCCATATCTTCACCACCACCAGAGATAACATGGATTTTTAGAGTGTGAACATTTAAAGGAAAATTTGTAAAATATTGTTATCAAAGAAGAAGTTTCAAAATATATTTCTTGAAAAGAAAGTTGAGATATTCCATCACTTTCCTTGTGATGTATCACTGGCTTTATAGTCATATTAAGTGTTGTTGCCAGCCCATTAGCCTTTGATTTTTAAGTCAAGTCACTACAGGGATAGCAAGAACCAAAATGTATTCCTGCTCAGGGTATCAAACTATTAATATATCCTGTTCCTCACCTAAACCTCTCCTCATCCACATTAATCAATTTCCTGAATTAGAATCCAGTGAGTCATCTTGGCTTCTTTCTTGTCACAGTGTGGCTGAATCTCTTATGAAGGTCTTTGAGGTTTTACCTGTTTGCTCCTGACTTTTTTCAGTGTTTACCCATTCCCAACTGATGCAATGATAATTTCACACCCTTGTGGTTTCTCGCCCAATTGTCATAACTGTTTAGCTAATTTCTCTGGCTCTAGTCTCTCCAAGGTAAATCCTTTCCTTAAACTGATCACAGAGTTCTCTTTCTATGACATTAACTTAATCGTCTGTAATTTATTGTTGATTTTTAAAAATTACTTATGGTTGACATTGTATTCTGAAGGGATACATTTTAAAATAGTATATGTTTCTGGAGATAATTTGAGTAGAGTTTCTGGAAAATATCCCATGATTATACCCTATTTTTAGCATCACCAACTCAGTTTTAGCCATGATGAAAAGAACAAATCTCTATGTATTAATTTATGGAAATCATGAGAGAGACTAGAACTGGAGATGGAGATGTTATATTACTTAGCTTACACAGGTTATATAAGCCATAGTTGTGGATGAAGTCACACATAAAATGTGTAAAGTAAGGTCATAAATGGACAAATATGAAATTTTAAGACCAGTTCTGATAGACATTGCCAATTATCTCCCAATATGTATCTATTTTTCTTTCTGGTAACAGAATTCCCCACAGTAAGTTTCAGCAAGGCATTTACCTACCCAGATAAAAATTACATTTCTCAATCTCCTTTGCAGCTAGGTATGGACATGTGACTAAATTATGACAACTGGAATGTAAATAAAAGGGATATGTGTAATTTCCACATTACTTCATTAAAATGTTTTTTTCTTTACCTTTTTTTCTTTTCTCTCTTTATCCCTTCCTACTAGCTGGATGTGGAAATGATGGTGAGTGATTTAGATAAAGAAGATAAAGCAAAGATGAGTTGCTGTATACTCTTTGGAAAGACCTGCCTATCCACTCTAGACCACCACCAACTCCTGGACCATTCTGTGATGAACAAGCACACTTCCAGGTTACTTGAGCCAATGTACTTTGGTCTCTCCATTAGCACAGCTTAGCCTGGACTCCATCAAGAGTAACATCATATGGAAAAGAAAAATTGATGAAGATCTAAGCATTCAGAAAACGGAGGAAATCAAACTAGAATGTTTTCACAAAGGCCAAAAGAGAACAGAATTATACTGAAGGAAGAGTGGTCAGTAGTACTAAATAATGAAGAGACATTATATGAGATAAAATATTGCAAGTGTCTATTAAGATATTGGTGGGATAAGAAAATTAAGGAACCTGTTAAAAGACTAGGGAAAACTTCTGTGGGAAATGATAGTTAGTAAGGAACACATGGAAAGTTTATCAAAGTGGAAGGTACAAAATAAATTATAAACTATGAATGTGTAGCACAACCTATCTGAAGAGTTTTGTAATTTTTTTTTTTTTTTTTTTTGCGGTACCCGGGCCTGTCACTGCTGTGGCCTCTCCCGTTGCGGAGCACAGGCTCCGGACGCGCAGGCTCAGCGGCCATGGCCCACGGGTGCAGCTGCTCCACGGCACGTGGGATCTTCCCGGACCGGGGCACGAACCCGTGTCCCCTGCATCGGCAGGCGGACTCTCAACCACTGCACCACCAGGGAAGCCCGAGTTTTGTAATTTTTTAATGAAATATTCAGCAGCCTCAATGTGGATCCTTATGTTAAAATCAAATATGTACAAGAGAATCAGTAACTTTCTGTCTCCACCAAAAATTTGATTGTATTTACCAGAGGGCAGTAAAGCACAGAGGCTAAGGAATAGGTTCTGGATTTAAATCTTAGCATTTAATGCTTTATAAATTTGATAAATTATTTAACCTCTTTAAGTGTTAATTTCTTCATCTGTGAAATGTGGATAACACAGTGCCTGGTGATTATAATCAACTTTGCTCTGGTAACAACAACTCTCTCAATGGCTTAAAATCACAAACACTTGTCTTGGACCTGCAGATTGCCTAGGACTCTGCTCCATTTGGATCTGCTCATCTTGGCCAGATTCCACTGGGCTTGATTCTAGGCTAAGGTTAACTTCAGGTCTATTACAGCTGGTTTTTCTTTTCAGAATCCAGGCTGAAGAAAGGACCACTATCTGAGATATATTCTCAAAAAGCAGAAAGTCTAGAGCCCAAGCAGAAATTGACACTGCCTCTAAAAAACTTTTACTAGGACACGGTGTTCTTTGCAGGCTTCCATTCCATTGGCCAAAGTAGGTCATACAGCCATGCCAATGGTGGGGGAAAGGACACTAAATATAGCTGCAGTTAGTGTTAGACGATTTTATTTTTATTATTGCTATTTATAAAAATTTATTTATATTTTTGGTGGATATTGGGGTCTACATAGTATAGGAAATGAAGCAATACAATGAGGAAACTGATAGGTTGGGGGAAAATGGATTATTTCAGAAATGTGATAGACTAAAAGAGCAAAGTCTATGTTTATAGAGATACATATCATATTTTAGTATTTATATGAGTTCAAACCATTTATGGAATTTAGGTATTGAAGTGGTGATAAGGTTATTGGCATTGAAGAAATCAAGGATATTTTAGATTGTATCATGAATAAATCAGGAACATGAAACTCCAAAGAGAAAAATAACTATAAAGTGAGTTCTAAACTCTGGACTAAATTAAGAGATTGATTCAGTGTGGTAACTTTAAACTACCAAAAATAATGACATGGAATAATATGAAACACACAGATGTAGGGTTTTTAAAATAAAAATTTGGAGATATGTTTTAGAAATAGTACTAGAGAGTTTAGAAAATGATGAAAGTGCATTGTTCTAGGCTTGGTGACACAGTAAGAAAGAAAAGATGAAAGAACAAGAGAATACAAAAGTAAATTGAGTATTAAGCACTGATACTTTACTTCCCACACTAAGACATAAAAAGCTATTCCTTTGCTCTTTGATCTGTTGGTTCCCTTAGCCTGTATGGCTTGCATTGACCACCAAACTTTGGATGTGTCACCATGACAAATCTGGAAGCATAGTCTAGCTACATCCACTCATTCATAATCATATATTTTATGTCCTTTGCATTGGTTATTTCCAGGTTGCTATTAAACTGAAGAGAATCATTCTCAATTTTTGGACCCAGAGCAGCTCTTTGTGATTTGACCTAGCTCACAGTCTTTTCCTTGATGTTGGGTTAAAACAAGTTCTCACCTGAAGAGGCTCCAGAGAAGACAAGAATTTTTTGTCTGCCTAGAGCTAAGAAAACAGTGGATAACTGAGAATAGTTTCTCTATTCTGAGAATAAGATGAAGTTACTGGGGTTATTTATGAAGAAACAGGAAATTCAGAAGCCCGCCTTCCTCCACACAGTATATAGTTAAAGGGGAAAGGGCTTCTAAAATGAATTCATTAAATGGGAGCATAAAAGAATTGTTTTTGAAAAGATTGTTTAAATTAATTTCAACTTTAACACAAACATCATTGGAATGTATTTGCTCAAATTTTCTTTTCATCTTCATTTTCCTTAGTCCTTTTTCTATTTTACAATTTCAAGATATTATGTTCTCTCCCTCCCCAATTCCTTATGTCATCACCACAAACTTTGCATTCTGTGAACCAATATGCAGAAATTCAGTGTTGTGTAAGTGTAATTGGCTCTGGAAGAACACGTTTCCTCCACATCTAAGTATGGGTTATGTGAGGTCCACATGTTGGTACTTATCAGGTACCATAAATATTTTCTGTCAAATGATCTGGAAGGCTTTAAGGAGCGACTCACAGGGTAACATTTTTATGCAAACTCAAGCATTTCATTTATGAAAAAATCAGTTTTTCTCTGTGTAATAACTTGCCAGGCCATTTCTTAGAAGCAGAGAAAGAGTGTTCTTGAATCTTAAGTTACCAAGAGTGTTTAGATCCTAATTAATAAAGCTATTAAATTTGACATCATCACTTCATTGAATGCCAATTAACACAATGGCAATTAACACAAATGCTAATAATGGCTTACTCATTTAGAATAAATTAACATTTGTATTTAATAATCACTTGCATATATATTTACTAAAATTAATTAGTAGAGAAACAATTACATATATGACATATAGTTACTTTTATTTGTAGTGATATCTATCTATTGTTAGCTTCAAAACAAAACTGGATAATTAGAAGGTTAATTTTCAATACATTTTATATTACACCAAAGCCAGTAAAATGCTTTAGTCCAAGTATACTTAGTCTGCCCTGATTATCATCTCAGCTTTTGAGGCACATATCTGCTATTTTCCAAGGAAACTGCTTTCATGCTTTTTCTTGGGTTCCAGGTGTCTAGTGCAGAACTCATAAAGATTTCCTGTGATTCAACCCAAGACACAAATATTGCTAAGCCATTCAATACTATCAATAAATTTCCTTTTCCATATATTTTGTAAACTCTTTTATAAGTTGACCCCAACTCATTCTCTTCTCCTAGAATCATTTTAAAAACTAAACATATACAAATATAATTCAATTTGCTGTATATTAACATATTTTCAGATTTTAATTCAAACACTAGTATAAATATTTTACAATCACTTAAAAATGGCATTATGTATTCAAAATCTGCCTTCCTAAATGTTACTTATGACATTTTTTGACTTTTTTCCCCCAATGGATACTGAATCCATCGTAAATGACAGCCAAGTTCAAACTAAAATCCAATGCTATGTTCCATGCTGAAAAGTAAAATAAAATAGAACTCCTATGGATAGAACATAGGTATCATATACAGACTGACTTGGGTTCAAATAGGAACTGAACCACATACTAGTCAGATGGCTGTAATCAAGTTCTTAAACAAAGTCTCAGTTTTTTCACCTGTATATTGGATCTAATATAACAGATATTATCCAGTCAATACTTGATCTTAAGTCAAGTTTTTAAAGTGTATTAAGAATCATGTTATTACTATAGAAAAATTGTCAATTGTTTGTAAACTAGTTAATTTAAACCCTATCAGAAAATACATCATAACAGATGCATAATTGTGAAATTTGTTCTCAGAATGTCATTGTAAGACGTTAGATAATAGGTCTCTACCTAAGAACAAAAAGTAAAGAGTCAGGTCTTTTTTCCTTAACTTAAGAGAGGCCATACTTAAACATTCTAAAATTTGTAGTCTAAAGTCCCTTCTTTCCCAACCTGCTACACATTATCCTATTTTGTTTCCTTCAGAACACTAACTTCCAAGCATCTTGTTTCACTGCCCAGAGGATCATTTTCTGTCACCCCACTAGAGGACCCAGAGAAGTTCATGGCATAGAATACTCATTCAACACATATTTGCTGGATGAATGGACTGTCTATGTCTTAAAAGGTGATCTACTTTTGTTCTCAAGTTTGTGAATTGAACCATACACCATAGGTACTTTACAAGTATCTGGTTGTTACACAAAATGGAAAGGAGATAAAAGAAATTCTTATAAAGAACTCTTTGTGTAGTGAGTGGTTCACAGAAGAAAGTGAAAGTTATTTTGTCTTTTGGGACCTGACACATTTTGTGTGAATTTAATCATTTTTTTGTGTTGTATTGGTTTAAGCTATTTTTGTCACTTTATGGGTCTGCTGAGAACCACTAAGTTTAATTTTTTAAGGTAGAAATTTATAATGCCACTGCAATGATTTCTAGAAATTGCATTCTAATTGACTGGAGTACTCTATAAATGCGAATGTAAGATCTGCTGGAATAAAGAAAGAAGATTGGTGTTCTCTGGAGAGTAAATAAAAGTGAGACTTCCCCTTCAACCTCCTGCTTCCTTGAATTTCCCCCCCACCCCTCCCCACTTGTCTCCCACACCTTGTAAATTCTAGATAAATAAAAGTTGTAAGTAAAAAAGAGCATGCTTTAGGGATAGTCATTTTTATCATGTTTACTTGAGAGAACTTGAAAAATCAAGATGGATAGTAACATTTTATTAATGAAGCAATCATCATTTAAAATTCCTCAGTGGTTACAAATCTTGAAATGTATTATATCATCAATTTAATCTTATATTAATATTTTATTTAATTCCATTAAAACTAATTATAATTCCTTGTAACAGCCCCAAGGAATTGTTTTTATTTCTTACAATTCTTACTTAACTCAGCTGCAGCTCAATGCACCTATAGTATCTGCTTGGCTATTTTTTAGCCAAGATATAGATTTTCTAATCTTTCCTAATAAACCACCTCATTTCATAACATCAATAGTTCTCCAGTATTTATGAATTTCATCTATTTTTTCACAAATTTAACTTTTTTCAGGAACTAAAGGAATTTTAAAAAAAGAACTATTAATTTCTTCTCTATTAAATGAAATCTATTATTCTTTGCACTCTGGATTAAGGTGTGAAATTTTTGTTTCAATTCTGCTCTTATAAATGACCCTTAAATGATGTTCTTATTTTTGGAAAATTCTAGGCATTTTTAATTTCTAGATTTTCATTTTATGAACCTACTCATTTGCCTCCATTTAAGCACCCAGTGCTTGAATAAAGATAGTACTAAAGATAGTACCCAGTGCTCAGTTAAGATTTTTTTGAATGTAAGCTCTTTTCTCCTAATAGCCTAGTTCAGCTAAAACTTTTTTCATTTGTATTATAGCAGAGACAATGAACAGTTCCACAGAGTGCTCAGTACAATGAGAAGATAAAAAAAACACCAAAACTATCACAACAGAGATAAAGAATAGACACAAAGGTTTACAGAGAGAAACGAATAGGTCAGTTTCAATAAAACAAGGAAAAATATGACATCAGATTGGACAATTGTAACACTAGATATTAGAAAACAACAAAATAAAACTTCAATGATTCTGAGGGGTCCTAATTTTTATCCTAAATTTCTACATCCAGAAAAACTATAAGTGAATTTTGAGGATATAATTAAAACATTTTCATAAATGTGAACACTAGAACTATTTATTTCCCATTCATTCCTTCTTAGGATGTCCTCAAGCAGAATAAAGAAGAAAAAACATGCAACCCAGTAAAAATAAAATAAAATAAATAATGGATAGAAAAGCATTGAAAGAAAGTTGTCTTTGCATCAAAGGAACTCTTAGAGGCCAACCAGCCATATTGGAGCAGAAGTATCTTGGAAATGATGGTTACTTAACAGACTATCTGATATACTGAAACATTTGGAAAAAATAGGATATAATAATGGATATTGAGAGCAAGAAAATAGCAAAGCATTTAAAAACTCTGGAGTGGGGAAGATGAAACCGAGCAGGCTGCTGTGGGGCCATCCTGGATACAAATCCTTTCCATGTCCCCCATTTCTTGTTTGTGGGAAATAGGCTTCCTTCAGCCTCTTTGACCTTCCCTGTGTTCCAAAGGGCAGATGCAAACTGTTGCTAATCAGAAAAGTGAGGGACTACAGAAGCAAAGGGGGAGAAATTAAGAAACAATAGTGCAGTGATAAAGCAGGGTCCTGGTTTGTCCTCAAGGGATTTTATATATATCTTTGAGTTATTCTGCAGGAACAGGTCCCCATCCAGGGGCGTGAATGATAACCTCAGGCTGAGAACAGGAGTCCTGGAACACTGCCCTGTTACCTCACTATTGACCAATCAGAAGAAAGTCTGCACAAAATGGAAGATAACAAAGACTCTGACCCCCTCCCCAAATAATTAACTGCTATTAACTTACCTTTTCTCCCTTTAAAAACTTTCATCGTTAAACAGAATCTTCGGAGTTTTTTCTTGGACATGAGTCCACTTTCTCCCCTGGTTGCTGGCCTCCTGAATAGATCAATCTTTTCTTCCCAACCAACACTTGTCTTTCAATTATTGGCTTTCAAATAGCATCAGTTGAACCTGAGTTCGGCAACAAAGATATTAATATAATTATATTAAAATATTTGAATTTACAGCAAATAGTATTTGCATATGTAAAATTATATGGGAAAGGATAAGTTAAGGAGACTTAAGAGAGCTGTTTTTAGTAAAATGAGAAATCAGAAATCTAATTTTTAACCTCAATAAATATACTTTATAAGAAGAAATAAGGCTTTGGAGTGCAGTACTAGAAGAAGAAGTGAGGTAGAAAGCTATAGGTTTTCATTATAGACTGTCCTCCCCGACTTACAATGTTTTGACTTAAGATTTTTTGACTACATTGGTACCAATATGATACACAGTCAGTTGAAACTGTACTATGGATTTTAAATTTTGATTTTTTCCCAGGCTAGCAGTGATACTCTCTCATGAAGCTGGGCAGCTGCAGTGAGCCACAGCTTCCAGCCAGCCATTCGATCAGGGGGATAAACCACCTAAATACTTACAACCATTCTGTTTTTCACTTTCAGTACAGTATTTAATAAATTACAGGAAATATTCAACACTTTATTATAAAATAAGGTTTGCATTAGATCATTTTTCCTGAGAGTAGGCTAATGTAAATATTCTGAGCATATTTAAAGTAGTCTAGACTAGGCAGTGATGTTTGGCAGGTTAGGTTATTAAATTCATTTTTGACAAACAATAGTTTCAACTTATGATGGGATTTTGGACATACAACCGCACTGTAGGTTGAAGAAGATCTCTATTATCCTTTTGGGAATTGTAGAGGCATAATTCTAAGATAACCTTCAATGTACCTCACCCTTTATCTCCTGGAAAAACTTGTGAATATGATGAGGTATCCCTCTCATGATTCTGTTATTTTATACTAAAAAAGGGACTTTGAATATGTAAGTAGGGATTTGGAATTGGGTAGTGGGTGGGAAATGGAAAATTTTTGAGGACCATAAGAAAATCCTAGATCGTCTTGAACAAACTGTTAGTAGGAGTATGTATTTTAAAGATACTACCAGTGAATTAGAAGGAAGGGCAGGAAAAGCATGAAGAAGAAATACGAAATCGCCTTTGAGAAATCCTAAATCACTGGATATAGACTGTTAGTAGAAATCTGAAGGGACATGGTTAACAAGGGCTCAAAAGGAAGTAAGGAAGTAAGGATTGGAAACTAGAAGACAGGGGATCTCTGTTATGTGGTTAAAAAAAAAAAAAAGCTCGGGGAAATTGTCTACTATGTTTATGTGGAAGGCAGAACTTATATGTGATAAATTATAATAAATATTGACCTGAGGAGATTTCTAACTAAAACGTTAAAGGTGTGGCTTAGTTTTTTTTTTTTTTTTTTTTGCTCATATAAAATATGAAAAAATAGAGATAAATAGAAGGAGGAACTGTTAAACAAAAGGCAAACCAGCATGTGATAATTTAAGATTTTCAGTCTATCCATATGGCGAAATGCTAAAATTAAGTGGTTGCTTTAAATGTCATAGAGAAATAAATGAAGGTGTGACTGTACAACATTTTTCTAAAAACTCAAAAAGGTCATAAAATCAGTCTGTACAGTGGCAGAAAGGCTCATTCAAGAAATTAAGGTTGTGTTTCACAGATCTTCTCATTTCAACCAGAGGACCTCCTCAAACTTAAGGTCATTATTCCTCAGCCATCTCAGTAGTTCAAGTTAAAGAAAGGATTATCCCCAAAAGATTTGTGGGTGTGGCTTTTATTTAATGAATTGGAATTTGGTGAAGTTTAGACAAAAAACTGCAAAATTTTGTGAAGTTTTCATCAGTAGAAACACTGCCAGCTTGAAATTAAAGGGGGGGAAAGAGTACAAAATAAAAGGGGGCTGTTGGGTTTCTAAAATCTACTGGCAGGAAGCAGGCTGATAAAACTACTCAGTTGCAAATAGTTGTTGTTATTCATGGACAAGGAAGAATGATGCAGCAGATAGAGCCAAGAGTCCAGAAGGGAAAAAAGAAAAGCCAAGAGGATGGAGCTAAAAGACACAGAGAAAGATTATTCCAAGCCCTTGAAACCTAATGAAGGAACTCCAGCTGAGTTTACTTGACTGGATTTCAAAACCTGGACTGGTGACTCTTTTACCTTCTATCTTCCCACTTTTTAAACCAGAATGTCTTTTACTGTTATCCCACACCTGTTACACCAATATATGTTGAAGCTTTGGGGGCAAATATTTAGTTACACAGGTTCAAAGCTTTTTAAATATTGTGCCCCAGAATGCATTAAACACAAAGACTCCTCCAAAATGGGTTAGAGAACTTAGATGATGAGATTTAGATTTAGATGAAAAGATTTGAACTTGAGCTGATCTTGTCATGGGGTTCTTTTTGGGGACCTAGAGTTGGAGTGAATGTATTTTGCTTGTGGAACAGATGTGGAATATTAGGGGCTGGGGATAATTGACACCTTTATAATATCATTTTCTCATTCAAGAGAATGAAATATCTTCCAAAAATTTTATTAAAATATTCCAATTCTGTACATAAGGCTTGTATCTTTAGGGTTAAGTTCATTCCTGTATATTTTATAAAGAATTGGTTGTTTTAGTTGTTATTTGAAAGGAATCTTAATATTTATTATATTCTATCATTTATTGTTTTATTGTTTATATAGAAATATGCTAACAAGATTGATAAATAAATCTTATATACAGTAACTTTCCTAGCCTTACTTATTAATTCTTATAATTTGCAGGTTGATTCCAAAGGTTATCTGAAGTATCAATATATGATCTTATCATCTGAAAATATGAGTTTTACTTTTTAAATCCTTACATGACATTTTTCTTTTTCTTTCTTTGTAACATTGGCCAGGATCTTTAGTCCTAAATTTAACAGTAGTGATATTTATAAGGATATTTGTTTTATTCCCAAGAATAAATACATAACTCAACTTCAAATATGAAGTTCTCAATTGTTTGGGGATATATAAAATTAACCAAGCTAAGAGTTTACTCTACATTTCAGTTTTCTAAAAAAAAAATCATAAATGGGTGCTAAATTTTCCAAACACTTTTTTTGATAATTGAGGCAACCATACCTTTGAATATTAATATGGTGAAATATACAATAATATACTTTTGGAGATTTAACTCTCCTTGTCATCTTAAGAAAAAAACTTCTTGATCAAGATGTATTATTTAATATTTGCCAATACTTAATTTAATATTTTACATTTAATGTTATAAACTTTTAAAAATGTTTACTTTCTCACCATTTTTTCTTTATTCTGGAGCAAACTGAATAAGGTGGCAAGTAACTGTTCACTAAAAATTTATTAGAACATGGTAATAATAAAAACATGTAACAGTGTTCTTTACTATTATTCAGATTTCTTCCAGTAAATTTTATATGACCAGTTCAGAATTTTGTTATATGATATCTTGTTTCATCTATATAGTTATTTTAAAAACATGGTAATTTTACATTTTCTTTGTATCTGCACTTACTCAAAATTTTTTATTACCTATTATGTTCATTTTTATTTTTTCACTCTTTTTTCTTTGATCCTTCTAGCTAAAATCGTGTGCCCTGTATTGATTGCTTAAAAAAATTAGTTCTTTAAAAAAAAATGTTCTTTAGTACTGCTCACGTTCTCTGTTTCACTGACTTTTGCACTTTGTTTTATTATTCCCTTTATTTGCTTTTTTGTTTGTGCTTTTTCCAAATTCCTGAGGTAAATGCTAAGCTTGTTTGCTTAACTAGTTTGCTTGTTACTTTACTCTTTTCCTGAAAAATACATGTAAAGCTATAAAATTCTCTCTAAGAACTGTATTTGCTTTTTTAATTGTAATATTTTCACTACCTGTTAATTCTATGTGTTATATAACTTATTTTCTAATTTATTTAGAACCTAAAGTTTGTTTAGTAATATATTACTTAACTCTAAACATGTAAGAATATGTTTAGCTCTCCTTGGTATAATATCATATATTATTTCACTGTGGTAAGAAAAAATATTCTGGTGGCATTCATCTTTTGGAATTAATTGAGACTACTTTTGTAGCTTGATAGAAGTTCTATTTTTAAACGTTCTTCATGTGTTCAAAAGTAATTTGTATTCCATGTCGGTATCAGAGGGGAAAAACATTTTTTTTTATCTTAAGTTTCCAACTCTTACTCATTTTTTTCTTCCTTCTAGTAGAATTATTTGATATATGACTTAGTTTGAAACAACTAATTTGTTACACAACTTATTCATTCTGTCATCTAATACGTATACTGTGGTATTTACTTCTATTTCTCATATCAAATATTTGCAATTGTTACTTTTTAAATAACTTCATGCACATATATTGTAAATATATTTCATAATTAGTTAAATATATCAATGTTTTTTGTTTTAAATTACTGATTTATCTATATCATTGATTCTTTTGCAGTTGATATATTTTGTTCATGTCCTCTTTCTTTTAGATTGGTTTTACTCTTCCATCACCTAGTCTTTTGACCTCTGATTTTTTAATTTCTCTTGAAGTAATGTTTCAGGTATGACCAATGTGTGTATCCTCCAGGTGTCTTAGATTACTGATAATATATAAACACAACTAATCAAAAAACAAAATCATTACCTATGCTGTTCCTCATCTTCTGAACAATTTTTTTCTCCTTTTCCATTTTTCCTATTTTGGGAAATTTTACCAACTTTTCTTCAACATCTTTTTTTGAGGGATATCATTGGGGAATCCTAGCCTCTTCTTAAATTTAAAGAGTTCTGATCATTCTCTTTGATAAGTCTCTTTGATAAGGAGAATTGAGAGGAGTGCTGAAGAGCTTAACTGCTGTGACCACTCCACTAGTCCACTCCAGTAGTGGACTAATGACTCCACAGTCATTCCACCAGATAATTTAAGATAGGAATTTATACTGTTAGAAACAGGCAGCTTCAGGAAGAGTAGTTTCCTTAATTTGTAATCCACCAACCAAATTGGTGGGATAGCAGATGTTGGAGAGGGAGAGTAGTAGAGAAGTGAATCCCAGAGAGCAAGTGATCTTCCCACACCAGTTTCACCAAATCCTCAATAAGTTTTTCTTACCTTAAATAACTTCAGTGACACTGGGCTCTCAACAGTGCAGAGATGGGGCAGTACTTGTTCCATAGCAATGGGGGAGAAGGTAAGAGCAAACCTTAAAACCTTTCCTCCCATCTATGCTCCCTCTAAAACCTCTAGCGAAGGTTAGCCCTAGGCTGTAGCTCTCCACAGAAGGATATAGAGATCCCTAGCAGTTCACCTTAGTTTTCAGCCTCCCCAAATATTTCTCAGGACTTTTTAGTTCATTTCTCTTATCCATAATTCTCTCTTGTCTTTGTACTTTCTAGAGTGTTGATTACGACAGGAGAAAGCCTGTAGCTTATGTTGCTTCCCATCTTAGGAAACAAAAAGGATGAATTTTGTCCTGAAGATTATGAGGAGTTTTTTAAAATTCTAAATATCAGAGCAATCAACTCAAGGTAGCATGTCAGAAATATCATCTAGTAACCATTTGCTATAGGTTTTAGGTAAAGAAGGGACTATGGAAACTTGAGACAAGGAAACCGATTAGGCCATGTTCACAATATATTGGGTGAAAAGTGAGCATCCTGGAAATAAGAAGAGTTGACAGATTTATAACAGACTTATCAAAGAGAATGACCAGAACTCTTTAAATTTAAGAAGAGGCTAGGATTCCCCCACATTTCTCCCTAAAAAAAGAAGGATGGAGAAAAGTTGGTAAAATTTCTCAAAACAGAAAAAAAGGGAAAAGGGGAAAAAATGTTCAGAAGATGAGGAACAGCATAGATAATGATTTTGGATTTTGACTAGTTGTGTTTACATATTTATCAGTAATCTAAGTACCATGTTTGCTATAGAGTAATAAAGAATAGGAAAGAAATCAACAAGTGGTTATTGAAGACAAAGTCTTCCAGAATGTTTCATGCATACAGAATGCTAAGTACAATGGAGGGAGAGAACAGTGGCTTCCAAACTTTCTTGGGCATCATAATCCCTGGAACATTAAAAGAGAAAGAAAAAAACACAAGGAAGTAAGGAAAAACAAAAAACATGAACGATTTAACCCCCAAGGTTCTGATTTATCTGTGCATCCAATTAGCTCATCATCTGATTTTTCTTTCAGAGTTCAGAAGGTGATCCTAATAGGCAATCAGGTTCTGGAACCATTAGGGGTAGAGGAACTGTAATACAGTGTGCACCAATTTTAGGATTCATTCTACCTACTATGTGGAACTGAGTATCTTGAATATAATATTTCTCCACTACGTTCATAAAATGAATGACAGAAAAGTAAAGTTCAAGAAAACAGTAATACACAAGATCAAATGTAATATCTGTGGAACTGAATGATTCCTGACTGGATTTGAATTTGTTTGTTGAGTTTGTATGTATTGTTTGTTGCTATTTTCTTGGGCAGGGTAGTTTTACATCCTAATTTGAGTCTCTCAGTCAAAGGAAAGACAATGAGGAGGTAGAGTGGAAGAGAACTGTTTCCTTGTTTTATATGGTCTTCTTTACATGAAGTGAAGCCTAGGTAAGTTTTTCAAAATTTAGTTTGTATATCTTATAATTTTTTGATGTATAGTTGTTTTATAATATTATATTAGTTTCAGGTGTACAGGATAGTGATTCAGTATTTTTACAGATTATATTCCAAAGTTATTACAAGATAATGGTCATAATTACCTATGCTATGAAATATATCCTTGTTGCTTATCTATTTTATATAGTAGTTTACATCTCTTAATCTCATACACCTAATTTTCCCCTTCCCCCTTCCCTCTCCCCTTTGATAACCACTAGTTTGTTTTCTACATCTGTGAGTCTCATTCTGTTTTGCATATACATTTATTTGTATTATTTTTTAGATACCACTTATTTCACTAAGCATACTATTCTTTAGGTTCATCCACATTGCAGCAAGTGAAAGAATTTCATTTTTTTATGGCTTACTATTCCACGTATATAATATATATACCATTATATACACACATACACACACCACATATTAATTCTTTTGTCTGTTGATGAGCACTTGGGTTGTTTCCATATCTTGACTATTGTAAATAACATTGCTATGAACATTGGGGTGCATGTATCTTTTTGAATTATTGTTTTCATTTTTTTTCTGGATACATACACAGGAGTAGAATGTTTGGATCATATGATAATTCTGTTTGTACTTTTTTTTGAGGAAAGCTCATACTATTTCCCATAGTGGCTGCACCAATTTACATTCCCACCAACACAGTAAAATGTTCACTTTTCTCCAAATCCTCTCCAACATTTGTTATTTGTAAACTTTTTGATGATAGCCATTCTGACAGGTGTGAGATGATATCTTCTTGCTGATTTGATTTGTATTTCTCTAATAATTAGCAATGTTGAATATCTTTTCTTTTGCCTGTTAGCAATTTCTATGTCTTCTTTGGAAAAATGTCTATTCATCTTCAGCCTATTTTTTTGGATTGGGCTGTTTGTATTTTGATATTGTGTTGTATGAGTTGTTTATATATTTTGGATATTAATTCCTTGCAAATTTGCAAATATTTTCTCACATTCCATAGGTTATGTTTTGCTTTGTCAATGGTTTCCTTCACTGTGCTAAAGCTTTTAGGTTTAATTACTTTCCATTTGTTTATTTTTGCTTTTCTTTTTCTTTTTCTTTAGGAGAGTGACCCAAAAAATATTTCTATGATTTATGTCAAAGACTGTTCTGCCTATGTCCTCTTCTAGGAATTTTATGGTTTCTGTTCTTACATTTAGGTCTTTAATCCATTTTAAGTTTATTTTTGTTCATGGTGTGAGGGAATGTTCTAATCTCATTCTTTTATATGTATCTATCTACTTTTCCCAGCACTAATTCTTTAAGGGACTGTCTTTTCTCCTTTGTATATTTATGCCTCCTTTGTTGTAGATTAATTGCTCATAGGTGCATAGGTTTATTTCTGGGCTCTCTATTCTGTTCCATTGATCTATGTGTCTGGTTTTGCACCAGTACTATGCTGTTTTGATTACTGGTCCCATATGAATTTTAGGATTATTTGCTCTAGTTCTGTGAAAAATGTAATGGATAACTTGATAGGGATTGCCTTAAATGTGTAGATTGTTTTGGGTAGTATGGCCATTTAAACAATATTAATTCTTCCAATCCAAGAGCATATAAATATCTTTACACTTATTTTTATCATCAATTTCCTTCATCAATGTTTTATAGTTTTCATAGTATAGATGAAACTTAACCACCTGTGTGGTTAAGTTTATTCCTAGGTGTTTTATTCTGTTTGATGTAATTTAAAATGGGATTTTTAAAAGCTTTTTCTTTCTGATATTATTCAGAAAAGAAAATGTTAAAACATTTTATTGTATAGAAACACAACAGATTTCTGTATATTAATCTTGCATCCTGCAACTTTGCTGAATTCATTTATTAGTTCTAGTAGCTTTCTGGTGTACACTTTAGTGTTTTCTAAAGTATTGTTTCATCTACAAATAGTGCCAGTTTTACCACTTCCCTTTCAATTTGGATACCTTCTAATTCTTTGTTTTGTCTGATTTCTGTGTCTAGGTCTTCCAATACTGTGTGTAGTAGAAAGGATGAGAGTGGGCATCCTTGTCCTGTTCCTGAACTTAAAGGAAAGTCTTTCAGCTTTTCACCATTCAGTATGATGTTGTCTGAGGGTTTGTCAGAAATGGCCTTTATTGTGCTGAGATATGTTCCCTCTATATCAACTTTGATGATAGTTTTTTATCATGCATGGATGTTGAATTTTGCCAAATGCTTTCTCTATGCCTATTGAGATGATCATGTGATATTTTCCTTCCTTTTGTTAACGTGGTGTATCACATTGATTTGCAAATATTGATCCATTCTTGGGACCCTGGAATAAATGAAAGTTGATCATGGTATATGATCCTTTTTATGTATTGTTGGCTTGGGTTTGCTAATACTTAGTTGAGGATTTTTGCATCTATATTCATCAAAGATATTGGCCTATAATTTTCTTTTTCTTGTAGTGTCTTTGGCTGGTTTTGATATCAGGGTAATTGTGGTCTTGTAGAATGAATTTGAGAGTGTTCCATTCTGTTCAATTTTTGGAAAAGTTTGAGAATAATAGGTATTAGTTCTTCTTTTACATTTAGTAGAATTCCCCTGTAAAGCCGTTTGGCCCTTGAATTTTATTTGCTGGGAGGTTTGTTGTTGTTGTTTTATTACGTATTTAAGTTCATTGCTAGTGATCAGTTCGTTCAAATTGTCTGTTTCTTCTTGATCCAGGCTTGGCAGGTTGTATGTTTCTAGAAGTTTGTCTATTTCTTCTAAGTTGTCCAATTTATTGGAATGTAACTGTTAGTAGTATCCCCTTATAATTTGGTGTATCTCTGTGTATTGGTTGTTGTTTCTCCTCTTTCATTTCTTTTTTTGTTTATTTGGGTCCTCTCTTTTCTTCTTGGTGAGCCTGGCTAAATGTTTATGAGTTTTGTTTATCATTTCAAAAAAACAGCTCTTGGTTTCATTGATCTTTTCTACTGTTTTTTTGTTTTGTTTTGATCTCTATTTTATGTATTTCCTCTCTGATCTTTATTATTTCCTTCCTTCTGCTGACTTTGGCCTTTGCTTGTTCATTTTTCTAATTATCTTAAGTTGTAGGTTAGGTTGTTTATTTGAGATTTTTCTTGAGGTATGCCTGTATTGCTATAAAATTCCCTTTTAGAACTGATTTTACTGCATCCCATAGATTTTGGGGTGTTGTGTTTTCATTTTCATTTGTCGTAAGTTTTTTTAAAATTTCTTCTTTAATTTCTTCACTGACCCATTAGTTTTTTAGTATCATGTTTTTTAATCTTCACGTTTCTGCTTTTCGTATTTTTCTTTTTGTTGATTTCTAGTTTCAGAAGAATGCTAGATATAATTCCTATCTCCTTACATTTGTTGAGACTTGCTTTCTGGGCTTTTTCTTTTTTTTTTTTTTTTTTTTTTTTTGCATTATGCAGGCCTCTCCCATTGTGGAGCACAGGCTCCGGATGCCCTGGCTCAGCAACCATGTCTCACGGGCCCAGCCGCATGTGGGATCTTCCTAGACCGGGACACAAACCCATGTCTCCTGCATCGGCAGGCGGACTCTCAACCACTGCACCACCAGGGAAGCCTGAATGTGATCTCTTTTTGAGAACATTCCATGTGCACTTAAAAAGAGTGCATATTTTGCTACTTCTGGATATAATGTCCTATAGATATCTATTAAGTCCAACTGGCCTGTCGTGTCATTTAAGCCCACTTTTGCCTTATTGATTTTCTGTCTGGATGATCTGTCCATTGATGTAGGTGGGGTGTTAAAGTTCTCTACTATTATTGCTTTATTATCAATTTCTTCCTTTTATGTCTGTTAGCTTTGCTTTATATATTAATATGCTTCTGTATTGAATGCATATATGGTAATATCTTCTTGTATTGATTTCTTTATCATTATAAAATACTCTTCTTTGTCTTTTTAAATAGTCTTTGTTTTAAAGTCTATTTTTTGTTTTAAAGTCTATAACATACTCTATATGAGTATTGCTACCCCTGCAGATAAAGTGATACAGAAGAACTCATAAGTGATCTGATTGGAAATTGTCCAATCAGAACAACAGAAAGAAAAACAAATAAAAAAATTAAAAGCAATTTAAGAGCTCTCTGTGATAACATATACATCTTATAAATTTGAATGCTTCATATATTCTGCTACTATGGTTTTCCTCAGTCCTAGCTTTTGACATTTTAAGTCTTTGTCTTTCTCTCATTTGGTGTTATCATTTTAGAGGAAAATAGAAGCTACCACTGGGTTGCTAAAATTTATGCCATTTTAATTAAAAACCTAAGTATTGATTTGGAATTACCATATTAATCTCTCATAATTATATTCACTTTTTAAATCTTTTATTGTTTATTGTCTCCTTCACCCAGTTCCACTTTAATAAATCATTCCACTTCCTTGGTTTTAAAAATACAACTCAACAGAGTAAGCAGATTTTCTAATTTCCTCTGGAATGTAAGTTATGCATCCTGCTTGTTTACATTCATTTCAATATGAGCCAAGTACTTTGTTATCTTCTATTTATCAATAAGTGATTCAACAAGGTCTTCCTGCCTTCCAAGCTATCCACTTTCCTTGCATTTTTCATGTTAATGACAGATTTTTTAAAATGAGTTGAAGATTTAAGCCTTTTTGTGAGTCATTAATTTTACACACCTTGTGATTTATCAAGTGCTCTATATTCCTTGGTGTTACTGACTCCAAAAGTATTAGGACTAAAAATATGTCCTGCTGGGTTTTGCCCTGTAAACTTTACTAATGCTATTTTTTTTATTCCCTTTTCTGCATTTAAGACTGCTGTAATTCATTTCTTTAACAATACTCAGGTTGTCAGAAAGTCCATTATTCTAATACATCATTTTTAATTTAAATAAACTTCTAAAAATTTTAGAATATTTCAAGTGCTTTTAATGACCCAAATACAAGGCTTTAATTTCAGAATATCAAAATAATTTTATCTCCTTCTTAAAATATTTTTCTCATGCAGTATACTAGGGAATAGAGGTTTTGAAATTTTAAAATATATTAGTATCTCAAATTTTTTGTGTAAAATAACGTCAAATATTTTATATGCATACTCACATTTCATTCCAACTCAGTGATGTTATTATCACTCTTTCCAGATTCAGAAACCAAGGCACAGGTTGGTTGTGTCACTTACCTATGATAAAATAGATATTAGGTATATTTTGCTTAAGTAAAATACAACTAGAAAACCAAATACATAAAACCCATAGAAAACCCTCCTTTTTAAAAATAGAAGGATGCCTACTCAACCCTCATGGATATGGCCTAAAATCCCCTTTGCTACCTCATTTCTCATAAATAGAAATTGAAAATTCTCTGCTATTTTGTTTAACTATGTACAGTAATATATTTCTCTGACATAACTTTGTCACATAATCACTTATTTTAAAACCTAAAAGACTTACTATAATTTCCAGTTTCCTAATGAACCTTTAAATATATTTCGGTAAATGTAGGAGAGAATATGGAACAGGAAAATTGGCAAGATAATACTTGGAGGAAGAATATGGTGTACAGGGTTTCCCTGGTGGTGCAGTGGTTGAGAGTCCACCTGCTGATGCAGGGGACATGGGCTCGTGCCCCAGTCCGGGAGGATCCCACATGCCATGGAGCAGCTGGGCCCATGAGCCATGGCTGCTGAGCCTGCGTGTCCGGAGCCTGTGGTCTGCAATGGGAGAGGCCACAACAGTGAGAGGCCAATGTACCACAAAAAAAAAGAAAAGAATATGGTGTACAAAGTTAGACACTAAGTTTCTTTGAATTATTTCTACAAAATTGTCACTTCTTATCTTAATTCTTTGAAGAATCATGTCATTTTTTTAGTTCCCAGAGAATTAGCAGATTCGAATTGAAAGCAAAACAAAACCGAAAACAAACAAACAAACATTCCCAGGAAATTCTAAGACACACATTAATTTGTGGTTCTCTTTGGTTCTCTCTCTCTCTCTTTTTTTTCCCCTTTGCCTTAAAGGTACTTTCAAAACATCCAGGTTAACTTAAAAATAGTTCCCTCCTTTAATTTTTAATTTTTTCTTCTTTTTTTTCTTTTTGCTTGTTTTTTTTTTTTTTTTTTTTTTTTTTTTTTTTGGCTGCACCACGCTGCATGTGAGATCTCCATGCCCCCTGCAGTGGAAGGACTGAGTCTTAACCACCGGAGAACCAAGGAAGTCCCCAAAATAGTAGCTCCTTGACTTTAGTGTGAGTTGTGGAAAAACTCTTGATTGTCTGTATTTGGAAATTCATCATGAACACGTTTGTTTTCTCACTTCTCAATTACTCCAGTTTATCTTTTATGCCAAATTTGCAATTAAATTGCTTTGTTTATAATCACTGTGGATGCCCTTATGTATAAATAAAAAGTTATTTTATAGTTCTAATTCCTAAGAAAACGTCTATTTCTTAAAAAAAGTCTCTACTTCTGAATATTTGATTTGCATCTGTAGAGTTGATTGTATACATTTTCTTTTTTATTCATTGAATATGGTGAATTATATTGACTGATATTCTAGTGTTAAACCAAACTAGTGTTCCTAAGATAAACTCCATTTTATCATAATGCATTTATACTCTTTCTATATTACTGGGTTAGATTTGCTAGCATTGTCTTAAGGTTTATCAAGGATATTGGTGTGCAGTTTCCTAATTCCTATAATTAATTTGTCATGCTTTGCTATTGTGGATATACTAGGAAAAGTTTTCCCTTCATTTTTCTAAAGACATTTGTGTTAGATTATTTTTTTTTTAATAAATGTTTGAAAAGTTGACTAATTTAGCCACAAGAACCTGAAGTTTTCTTTTTGGAAAGGTTTTGATTAAAAATTTAGTTTATTTGATTTACTTATGATTGGGCATTTGGAAATTCTATTTTTTCTTGTGTCTGCTTTGGTAAGTTATGTTTTTTTTGTTATTGTTTGTTTGTTTTAATGTCTATTTTATGTAAATTGTCGAAATGATTGGTATAAGTCTATTCATATTATTCCCTTATTATCCTTTTAACAACCTGGGGAGATTGGTGATAACCTTCTAAAATTGTGTTTATCAGTAATTTGTGTTTTCTCTTATTTTTTGATAAGTTTTGCTAAGGGTTTATTAACTTAGTAATCTTTACAAAGAAACAATTTTAGTGGGTAATTCTGTTGATTATTTTCTATTTTATTCATTTCAGCTTTTATCTTTTTTGTATATTTTCTTCTACTACTTCGATGGTAACTGTACTTTTTTTTTAAAAAGTCTAGTTTCTTAAGGTAGTTTAGATAATTAAATTTAAGCCTTTCTTTTTTCTAACATAAGCACTCAAAGTGATAACTTTTCTTCTTGACAGTCATTAAGCTGTTTCTCACAAATTTTAATATGCTACATTTTTATTGTTATTCAATTTGATATATTTTGCTAATTTCTCTCATGATTTATTTTTGGCCTAAAGGTATTTTTATGTATTAGAAGGTATTTTTAAATTTCTAAAAATGTGAGGATTTCTAGATATTCTATTGCTACTTATTCCTAACTTCATAATGTTCTGATCAGATAACTTTTTAATATTTCAATCTTTGTAAATTTAAATTTTCTTTTATTGCAGAGATTATGCCCCTCTTGGTGAATATTCTATGTGCACATAGCATACTGCAAACCAGGCTATATTTTAAAATATATTTCTATGAGGTAAGCATTTGTTTGAAAGTTATCACATTAGTTCTTGGAGTCTCAAAATTTGATGCACAATATACTCCTTGAAAAAGTGGTTAGAGATAGCCTCATCCAACAGAGGGCAGACAGCAGAAGAAAGAAGAACTACAATCCTGTAGCCTGTAGACAAAACCACAGCAAACATCATTCTCAATGGTGAAAAATGGAAAGCATTTCCTCTAAGATCAGGAAGAAGACAAGGATGTCCACTCTCACCACTATTATTCAACATAGTTTTGGAAGACCTAGCCACAGCAATCAGAGAACAAAAAGAAATAAAAGGAATACAAATTGGAAAGGAAGAAGTATAACTGGCACTCTTTGCAGATGACATGATACTATACATAGAGAATCCTAAAGATACCACCAGGAAACTACTGGAGCTAATCAATGAATTTGGTAAAGTAGCAGGATACAAAATTAATGCACAGAAATCTCTTGCATTCCTACATATTAATGATGAAAAATCTGAAAGAGAAAATAAGGAAACACTCCCATTTATCATTGCAACAAAGAGAATAAAATGCCTAGGAATAAACCTACTTAGGGAGAGAAAAGACCTGTATGCAGAAAACTATAAGACACTGATGAAAGAAATTAAAGATGATACCAACAGATGGAGAGATATATCATGCTCTTGGATTGGAAGAATCAATATTGTGAAAATGACTCTACTACCCAAAACAATCTACAGATTCAATGCAATCCCTATCAAATTACTAATGGCATTTTTTACAGAACTAGAACAAAAAAATCTTAAAATTTGTATGGAGACACAAAAGACCCCGAATAGCCAAAGTAGTCTTGAGGGAAAAAAACAGAGCTGGAAGAATCAGACTCCCTGACTTCAGATTATACTACAAAGCTACAATAATCAAGACAATATGGTACTGGCACAAAAACAGAAACATAGATCTATGGAACAAGATAGAAAGCCAGAGATGAACCCACACACCTATGGTCAACTAATCTATGAAAAAGGAGGCAAAAACATACAATGGAGAAAAGACAGTCTCTTCAATAAGTGGTGCTGGGAAAATTAGACAGCTACATGTAAAAGAATGAAATTAGAACACTCCCCAACACCATACACAAAAATAGACTCAATATGGATTAGAGACCTAAATGTAAGACCGGACACTGTAAAACTCTTAGAGGAAAACAGGAAGAACACTTCTTTGACATAAATCACAGCAAGATCTTTTTTGATCCATCTCCTAGAGGACTTAATGAAACTTCAAAGCTTTTGCACAGCAAAGGAAACCATAAACAAGATGAAAAGACAACCCTCAGAATGGGAGAAAATATTTGCTAATGAATCAACGGACAAAGGATTAATCTCCAAAATATATAAACAGTTCATGCAGCTTAATATTAAAAAAAACAAACAACCCAATCCAAAAATGGGCAGAAGACCTAAATAGACATTTATCCAAAGAAGACATACAAAGGGCCAAGAAGCACATGAAAGCTGCTCAACATCACTAATTATTAGAGAAATGCAAATCAAAACTACAATGAGGGATCACCTCACACCAGCTAGAATGGGCATCATCAGAAAATCTACAAACAACAAATGCTGGAGAGGGTGTGGAGAAAAAGGAACCCTCTTCCACTGTTGGTGGGAATGTAAATTGATACAGCCATCATGGAGGACAGTATGGAGATTCCTTAAAAAAACTAAAAATAGAATTACCATATGATCCAGAAATCCCAGTTCTGGGCATATACCCAGAGAAAACTATAATTCAAAAATACACATGCACCCCAATGTTTATTGCAGCACTGTTTACAATAGCCAGGTCATAGAAGCAACCTAAATGCCCACTGACAGACGAATGGATAAAGATGATGTGGTACATATATATGATGGAATATTACTCAGCCATAAAAAGGTATGAAATTGGGCCATTTGTTGATGTGTTGATGGATCTAGAGACTGTCATACAGAGTGAAGTAAGTCAGAAAGATAAAAAATAAATATTGTATATTAACTCATATATGTGGAACCTGGGAAAATGGTACAGATGAACTGGTTTGCAGGGTAGAAATTGAGACATAGATCTAGAGAACAAACGTATGGACACCAAGCGGGGAAAGTGGTGGGGGGGTGGGGTGATGAAGTTGGTTATTGGGATTGACATGTATACACTGATATGTATAAAATTAATGACTAATAAGAACCTGCTGTATAAAAAAAATAAATAAAATAAAATTTAAAAATTAAAAAAAGAAAGAAATCTGTTGCATTTCTATACCCTAATAATGAACTGTCAGAAGGAGAAATGAAGAAAACAATCTTATAAATCTGCATAAAAAAGAATAAAATACCTCAGAATAAATTTAACTAAGGGGGTGAAAAACCTATACAAAAAAAAAAATTTGTTAAAATGCAAATTCCAGAGTTTAATGCCCAGAGAATTGGTAGGACTGAATATGCTCTAGGTATCTGCATTTCTTACAAGTACCATTAAGCTAAACAGGTATTCTGGGAACAGATTTGTATAAATATTACCTAAATTGATTTTGAGATAAGAATCTGTACCTTATTATGGTTGTATTTGTGCTTTTCTGAAACTAAATAAAAAATATATGTGAAAATTATTAATCAAACAAGTAAACAAAATAAT
The DNA here is from genome assembly GCF_963455315.2 of Globicephala melas. NCBI lineage: Eukaryota > Metazoa > Chordata > Mammalia > Artiodactyla > Delphinidae > Globicephala > Globicephala melas. The sequence goes on along the minus strand of NW_027207528.1, from coordinate 235,379 downwards.
ATGCTAAGAATAAAAATATTGTCTTTTAATTACTTCATTTTTTAAACACATCAACAATCATTTGGATTATATCAATGAACAAAACAGACTAAGATCTATGCCCTAATAGAACTGACATATTAATGTGCATGATAGGCAATAAACTACAAACACAACAAATAGATAAATGTCATCTGTAACAAAATAAAAATAAATAAATATATATATATATATATGTGTGAGGGATGGGGGCAAGGAAATAAATTGAAGGCTTTAAAGGACCGTTGGGGTAGGCTTAAGTGGAAAGGTGTTATTTGAGCAAAGGTTTTAAGGAGGTGAGGGGTAATTTATATAAATTTCTAAGGGGAAAATGTTCCAGCAGAGGGAATACCAAGAACAGAGACCCATAGTTGAGATCCAGTCTGGTGTATTTCAAGACCAGCAAAGAGGTTCTACAGGCCGGAATGCAGAGAGCAAGGGGAAGAGTAGAAGAAAATGAAGTCAAGGATGTAACCTGGGGACAATTAAAGATCTTTGCTTTTACTCGGAGTAAATGGTTAAGCAATGCAGGGTTTTTTTGTTTTGTTTTTTGCAGTACGCGGGCCTCTCACTGTTGTGGCCTCTCCCATTGCGGAGCACAGGCTCCGGACGCGCAAGCTCAGCGGCCATGCCTCACAGGCCTAGTCGTTCCGCGGCGTGTGGGATCTTCCCGGACCGGGGCACGAACCCGTGTCCCCTGCATCGGCAGGTGGACTCTCAACCACTGCGCCACCAGGGAAGCCCCAATGCAGGGTTTTGAGCAGACCATTAGCAAGATCTAAATTAGGTTGCTACCCTGTTTATGATGCATCTTAGGCAGGATACATGTATAAAAGTGGAGGGCGCTTTTACGAGTCCGTTGCAGTATTACAGGTGAGAAATCATTTTGGCTTGGACTAGCTTGCAAATAAATATTCACAAATTGTGCATTGCTTTTATCACGGAAGTAGCCTCGCAAGGCAGGAAGTTAGGCAACATAGACTCAAATGATATGAAAGATTTTATTTTCTTTAGAAACTTGAATTACTTATCAAAATTTCTTTGACTTTTGCCAGATGAGAACAGAATGAGCTTTTTTCCCATCACTTTCTTGTTTATTTAAAGCCTACAACATTTTAAAATAGCTAAGAAAGTTATTATTTTTCTCAAATTGTTAATGGTGTAGTTGAAGCACAGAGTTTAAGTAATTTGGTTTTGATAAGGCTATTAACTGGCAGAGATAAATCTTGAACCCATGAGATCTGACACCATATAGAGTGTTCTTTCTACTATACTAAAGAATTCTTCAGTGTTTAGAGATCTCCTCTTATCTATCACACACTCATTTATTTTCCTGATTTTAAGGCACTTAAAAGTGCTTTGAAATTTTAAAAACAATGCCATAAATTTAACTCTAAATCTTATATGCTTGTTGGAGAGATAAGAGAAGAAAAAACAAGCAATCTGCCTGTGGACATGTTTGGTAACATATTACAAAGTTGTACAACTCCAAAAATGTGTTAATTTTTATCCTTTAGAATCAACAAATAGTCTATAGAAGACAACTCACTCATGGAAGTCCTGAAGATTCAAAATATTCTGGATAATAATAGTAAAAATTGGAAAACAGATTTTTAGTGCTGGATTTAGTAGTGTAGGCAACTGTAAAAATCATCTAATACAGTTTTTTAGACAGGATGTTTGGCAGAAGGTTTTCTTCCTGACAACAAGTTTATCTCCTGGCAGTAGTGATTTTTTGCAGCTGCTACAAATCAGTAATAATTTGGGATCATTCCATTACACAGGTGTGGAAAGCCTAGCATTTAACAGGTTTACAAACTCTGCGCTACACTTATCAGTGAACAACTTGTGTAATTTTTTCTTTATAATATTTATTGTTATTTAAAAATCCAGAAGTCTCTTTTTTCTGGGTCAAAATGATTGACCCTGCAGACTCTAGTTACTCTTCTCTTCCACTAAGAGTAGAGGAAAGGTGAGCATTGGGATGGAATTTTCTTTATCAACACTTTCTTAAATCTTTAAGAACAGTTGGGAAGTTGCAGAGACTTGCCTCTCTTCAAGGCTAATATCCTGCATTTGTCACTTTTGTTGTTTCTGTATTTCTTGTCACTACATCTCTGTAAAAGACAAGGGCATTGAACTTCTTTCTTCTTCACATTAATAGCCTTACATACATAGCAAAGTAGAGACCAAATCAGGCATCTTGCTGTGACATATTATTGCTGTAGCTGAAGACTTACTATTAGATCTTCATTCATGTGCACTAGGCCTATCAGCTTATCAGTTACCCTACTGAGTTCTGGAATCTTCAGGCACACATTACCATTAACATTATCCTTTTAATCAGTAAGTAAATTATCAAAGTCATGACATTTGCCTCCACAAGTTATGTCTTAAGCAATTATATATCACTGTTGGCCATTGAAATACCCACTATTGGCTACTACAACCCTTCCTCGTCAAATCAGTCTTGACATTCACATATTTAAGAATAATTTGGTTAATCTTTTCTCTTGAAAAGCCCAGTGTGATAGTGTTCTTCAATAAAATATAGAAAAATAAGTAAATGATTAAATCATTTGCTTATTTATTATGCTTATCTCTTTCTATCAACTAGTATCAGACACTAATTTGCTACAAGGTAATATACTACTTTGTAACATCAATGGAAGAACAATTTTTCTTGGGCTTCTCTTATCTAGTTCTTGCATTGCAAAAGTGATAATAATGTAAAAACTAATTTATCAGATGCTTAAGTATATTTCAGGTACTTAAAATTATTTCATTTAATGAATAAAACACTCTGTATGTTCCAAAGTCAGGCAATTTGAGTCCAAAGATTTTGTAGCTATACATCCCATTTCATTCAAGTTTAACACTTTAAATATACAATGCACATTGCCTTTTTCTGGCATTTTATTCAATACTTACCAAAAAATGCATACGTCATTGGAGAGGGAGGGCATTGTAATAACATTGGGATGAAATTTTAAAATATGATTAATAAATAGTATAATATATATGTGTGTATACATACATTTATAATATCTGCCTTTCTTTAAAATTATAATAAACCCAACCATGATTTTTTAAAGTATTTTATAGAGAATATTGCTAGAAAAATCAAACAAATCAAAGCAAAATTGATTTTCTGAGGGGAATCTGATAGTAATGTTGATATTTACCAGATGTGGATAGCTCAAACTTTTGCCTGTGGCCATGATGCTGCCAGTAATATCTACTCAAATAGAATGAAATTAGCTACTTGGACACATATAGATACCAGTTGATATTTGTAAACTTTTTTTTTTTGTGGTACACGGGCCTCTCACTGTTGTGTCCTCTCCCGTTGCGGGGCACAGGCTCCGGACGCGCAGGGTCAGTGGCCATGGCTCACAGACCCAGCCGCTCCGCGGCATGTGAGATCTTCCCAGACTGGGGCACGAACCTGTGCCCCCGGCATCGGCAGGCGGACTCTCAACCACTGCGCCACAAGGGAAACCCAACATTTTTTATATTGTGTGATACTGCCATGAATTATTCTCCCATGTGTTGTTTAAATCATGTCCCTATATGGTTACTGATTCTGCCATCAGCAATTCACTTACGTTGTGATCGCACAATGTTCCCTTGTTGTGATTGGCAAAGCCACAGAATGGCTATAATTTCTGGACAGTTCATTCTAGCAGATTTCATAATTAAGCATGATGTTTACTGAAAATTTTCTTTTCAAGTTCCAATGTAATGGACAGTATTTAATATAAGTTCTATATTTTATTGCCTTAAAATGCCTTTTTAAGAGTTATTTTTCATGTGCATAGATAAAACATCAAAATATGGAAATTAGTTATGAGAAATGCTTACTTTTGAGGGTTTTTTAAAATTATAGAATAAGAGAGACTCACTCTCTTTCAACGATTGTTAGCTTTGAAAGTTACCTTTACATTTTAACATTCTTCCTAATTAAATTGAAGTATTTCAGTTGTGTTGGATTCATTATTAGGAAACACTAACTTTATTCAAGATCTTTATTAGTCATTTAAAAATATATTCTTAACAAAATAAATCCCAGTTACAAATCAGAAGACTGGAAATCTAATATCAGCTTCCAAACTAAACTGATGGGGTGACCTTGGGCAAGTTCATTAACTTCTCTCGGTTTTAACAGACATGTTGAGGCCCAGGGCAGGCTGCCCCAAAATATGCCTCAATGACATATTGATTATTTTGAATTAAAGTTACTTGAGACTGAGTAATATTCCATTGTATATATGTGCTACATCTTCTTTATCCATTCATCCGATGATGGACTCTTAGTTTGCTTCCATGTCCTGGCTATTGTAAATAGAGCTGCAATGACCATTTTCGTATATGACTCTTTTTGAATTATGGTTTTCTCAGGGTATATGTCCAGTATTCAGCCATAAAAAGAAACGAAATTGAGGTATTTGTAGTGAGGTGGATGGACATAGAGTCCGTCATACAGAGTGAAGTAAGTCAGAAAGAAAAACAAATACCGTATGCTAACACATATATATGGAATCTAAGGGGAAAAAAAACAGTCATGAAGAACCTAGGGGTAAGACAGGAATAAAGACACAGACCTACTAGAGAATGGACTTGAGGATATGGGGAGGGGGAAGGGTAAGCTGTGACAAAGTGAGAGTGGCATGGACATATATACATTACCAAATGTAAAATAGATAGCTAGCGGGAGGCAGCCGCATAGCACAGGGAGATCAGCTCGGTGGTTTGTGACCACTTAGAGGGGTGGGATAGGGAAGGTAGAGGGAGGGAGACGCAAGAGGGAAGAGATATGGGAACATATGTATACATATAACTGATTCACTTTGTTATAATGCAGAAACTAACACACCATTGTAAAGCAATTATACTCCAATAAAGATGTTAAAAAGTAAATAAATAAAGTTCCTTGAGAAAAACCCAGTGAAAAATAAAGATACTCTGACTCCACTTCTTTCCTCTTAAAAGTGAGAAATAAATCTCCTATGTGAAGGAATCCTCCCTGTACCATGAGGATGGAAAGTATGCTTTTCACTTGAGTTAAGGAATTCAAGGCTAACTTCATTACTTCTCCACTAGTCTGCTGTCCCAAGCACAAGCCTCTTTGTTTTGTTAAGTCTTCACAATAATTGTTTCTTTATCTAAAAAATTATATATATAAACAGCCTGGTTTGTTCACTCTCAGGGTTGCCTTTCTATGAGACTTTTGTGCATATGAATTATTTTTTTCTCCTGTTAATTTATCTTGTGTCAATTTAATTATTAGACTGGTCAAAAAAACTCAAAGCGTAAGGAGGAAATTTCCCCCTCCCTGACAGTCTCAACCATGGAGCTGTGAAGAATGTCAAATGAGATAATCTATTGAAAAGATGGTTATACAGCATGTGGCCAAACTTTAAAACACTAATCAATGGTAAGGCAAGATCACTATCATCACATTCCATACTGCATACACCTCGTTGTGTTGATTTCATTTACTTAATCTGTTTATTGAAAGCATTTACTTTTCTCTTTGCTAATGAGTTACAACTTTTAGGAATTTACTTTAAAAACATTAATTTTAAATGGAAGTGTAAACATCATCAGTTTTATAATGTTTTCTTTAGACCAGACTTAATGTTTGATCCCAGTAAAGGGATATACAATCTTAGGAAAATTATTTAATTTTTATAACCTCACTTTCCTTTTATATATGGGATATATCATATGAACCTAAAATTGTTACTTTTAGAATTAAATGAAATAATGCCTGTATAAGTTAACACATTTTCTAGTATATGGTAAGTCAATTTTATGACTAAGCTATGATTACAGTTAAAAATATAGCCCAGATTTTTTTCTATATCCCAAAATGTCTATCCATCACATGGACTCTGAGAGATCATGGGCTTCCTATACTCTCCAACTTTTTATGCTTAGGCTTCATTGTGCTTCTTGAACTTGTGGGTCTGTAGTTTGCATCTCATTTGGAAAAATTTGACCACTATTTCCTCAAACTTTTTCTGTTCCTCTTCCCCTTTGGGGACTCCAATTACATGTATATTAGGACCCTTAAAGGTGTTGTAAAGCTTTTATCATTACTTTTTATTCTTTGTCTTTTTCTCTGTCTTTTTTAAGGTATTTCTATTGCTATGACTTCAAGTTCACTAATCGTTTTTTCTGCCATATCTAATTGTAGTTAATCCCATCTAGTATGTTTTTCGTCTCAGACATTGTAGTTTCATCCCTAGAATTTGATTGGGTATTTTTATACTTTTCATGCCTCTACTTATTTTTTGAACATTTGGAATACAGTTAATAATAACTGTCTTAATATCCTTGTCTGCTAATTCCAACATCTGTGTCACTTCTGGGTTGGTTTTGATTGATTAATTATTCTCTTCATTATGATTTCCTGGATCTTATCTGTATGCCTAATAATATTTGATTTGAAGCTAGACTCTGTGAATTTTACCTTTTTTGGGGTACTAGATATGTTTATATTCACAAAGCTATTCAATGCTTTTTGTTCTGGGATGCAATTGAATTACTTCGAAAGAGTATAATTCATTCAGGACTTGCTTTTTAAATTTATTAGGAAGATCCAGGGTAAGGCTCAATCTAAGGTCAAATATTGCCCATTAAGAGTTAAAAATACCTTGACTCTTCTACCAATTCCCCATAAATTATGTTTTTTCCAGTCTGGCTGGTGGGAACAGGCACTGCCCTGACCCTGTGTGAGAACTGGGCATATTTCTCTAATCCTTTCAGATGAAACCCCTCTCCCCCAGCTTCAGCATGCTCTGATCAGTGCTTTGCTGAATACTTGGGGAGAATCCTCTGAAAATCTCTGGGTTCTCTTTCTATGCAGCTTTATACTTGGTAATCTAGCCACCTTGGTCTCCTTGGAGACAATCTCCTGAAGTTCATTTCCTCAACATAGGAATTTCAACAGAGGATCTGACTGAATCTGCTCCCAGTACCATGGAAAATCTTAGCAGGCAATAGGATGAGACAATTATAGGGCTTGACTTATTTGTTCCCCATCTTTCAGAGATCACTGCACTTTATTGTCTGATGTCCACTATCGTAAACACTTTTTTTTTCTATTTTAAAAGTATTTTGTCTCTTTTCATTAGTTTATTTGTTTCAGATGGAAGGATAAATTTGGTGTTAAATTGTCAAGTAAGAAACGGAAAAAGAGTCTGGGATTTCATCTTTCTTGCAAAGTAATAAGTTAACCTAACACAGTTTCTCAGATACCTGACAGACAGACATGACATGTCTGGGTCAGTGACAAGAAACCATTTATTACTCACCATAAAAAGCAGGAACAGTGGTTCTTTGAACCCGATTACCAACATAATCAGATAGTAAGTGTCAGATGGTGCCTGTATTGCACTGGAGGTATGTTACAGGAAAGAAACCCAAAGGTTGAGACATTATATTGGGACTGCCTGAAAGAATGCCCATCCTCCCTGCTAGAGAGACATTATCTTCATTATCTTGAGATGTAAGCAAATCTCTCTTTAAAGAGGAGAGAAGTGTCTTATTTTTATTATCTTGGAATGTCTTCAGGAGAAAAATATCTCCATCTTTACTGTCTGATAGCATAAATAAATTTGCTGCAGAGGGACTCCTTGTCTTTACCTTTCAGAGTTATGTGTTTATAAAAATATTCCTGAAAAGACAGCCTTGCACCATATGGCATTTTATTGCTTAGATGTGTAGAAATGTGTGAAAGATACATAGAGAATTGTCTGTCAACATCTGGTTGCTGTTAGCCCATCTTAGTTGGAGGTGGAAATTCTTTATAGCTCCTTAAGAAAGCATAAGCATTTGGGGAGGTTTAAAATGGAATTAGAACGATACTCTGATCCCAACGCTAAACATAGTTCATGTCACTGGGCATCTATATTAAATAAAGTTTTTAATGAAGACCTTTAAATCCCATCAAAGTCACAGAGGACCTCCAGACCCCTGTGGGCTGGCTGAGCAACATCGAGGCCCACTGCTCTGCCCCTCGGAGGCCCCTCCGTGCGTGCCGAGTGATGGGCAACACACTGCACGTTCCTGGAGGAGAGCTACGTTTCCAGAGCCCTCAAACAGCCTCAGGACCAGATCCCTGGTGAGTCCGAAGCTCCCAGAAAATATTTGTCGTCGCCCTTGTGAGAGCTGCCGTGAGAAAACACTCTGCTTTGCCCACTTCGCGGGCCTCGTACCTGAAGTCACTGTGCTCCAGGAGAAAGTCAGCATCTTGCAATGCTGCGTCGCTAACGGGACAGCCAGATTGAGCACAGGCCTGGAGGGAAGGCCCTGACGTGAGGTGCAGAAGCGGAGCCGTGCGGCAGTTTCCATGAGGCCGTAGCCTCTGCTCTGCGCGTCTTTAACGGCAGTAGAGCTTTCTGGACACCTGGGAGGCTCGCGGGGGCACCCTGTTCCAGGCTGGAACACAGAGTACTCCCCGGCACCCCTAGGTCTGCCAAGCAACATCCAGGCCCGGAGCCCTTTGGAGCCGCGCTCCCTACGCCCAGTGTAGGGAAACGGCCTGCACTCTCTTCTGGAGCAGATTCGTTGCCCCACCAAACCCACACTTTCACGAGCAGACTTCTGGCACGTCTCACATGCCTTTGCGGTCTTACGCCTTGCCCTAGCCTGAGCTGCCCCGGGAGACCCCTCGGCCTCGCATTCCATCTAGGGCCTGCTGCCTGAAGTCACCCTGCCCCAAAGAGAAAGTCGGCTTGCCTTCTTACTGCGATTTCAGCCCTGTGCTTCCTGTGGCCCTGCAGGCTTTTGAATAGCCGCAGGCCCCAGAGGCGTAGCCAGGGCATTGCTTGGTTGAGGCAGTTCACTTGATGCGGAGGACCCTACTTCGAGAAGTTGGTTCAGGGAAGCAAACGCAGGGTAACGTGTGTCTCTTTGGACTGGTTAGAAACCACAGGGAGGCAAGCTGAGTGTGCGCGTGGAAACGGGAGCCTGCTGGAACTATCCTTTCTTTCCCATTTGGAAGGCTGCATTCATGCTGCCTCGAAGCTACCTGACGTTCCCTGCTGTTGACAGGCCTGGAAACCCTGTCGAAATGCTTCTGGGAAGAAAATGAGTTTGCTCCGTCTCAACCCGGTGCTTCCGTGGCCGCGGTGGTGGTTAGCCCGACAAGCTCTAGAACGGAAGGGAAACTCAGCGTGAGAACTTGCCTCCAGTTTAGGCCCTGCCTACGTAGCCGGGCAGAAAGGGCGGCATGCAGCACTTTCCATGAGTTCTTAGTCACCGTTCGGGTTTATGTTAACGGAATTTCCCATTTGAGGACTCCTAGGCCCCTCGGGTGTGCATCCATTTCCCTCCAAGGTCACTGAGGACCTCCAGACACCCCCACGCCGTGGTCCGGCTGAGCAACATCGAGGCCCATTGCTCTGCCCCTCGGAGGCCCCTCCGTGCGTGCCGAGTGATGGGCAACACACTGCACGTTCCTGGAGGAGAGCTACGTTTCCAGAGCCCTCAAACAGCCGCAGGACCAGATCCCTGGTGAGTCCGAAGCTCCCAGGAAATATTTGTCGTCGCCCTTGTGAGAGCTGCCGTGAGAAAACATTCTGCTTTGCCCACTTCGCGGGCCTCGTACCTGAAGTCACTGTGTTCCAGGAGAAAGTCAGCATCTCGCAATGCTGTGTCGCTAACGGGACAGCCAGATTGAGCACAGGCCTGGAGGGAAGGCCCTGACGTGAGGTGCAGAAGCGGAGCCGTGCGGCAGTTTCCATGAGGCCGTAGCCTCTGCTCTGCGCGTCTTTAACGGCAGTAGAGTTTTCTGGACACCTGGGAGGCTCGCGGGGGCACCCTGTTCCAGGCTGGAACACAGAGTACTCCCCGGCACCCCTAGGTCTGCCAAGCAACATCCAGGCCCGGAGCCCTTTGGAGCCGCGCTCCCTACGCCCAGTGTAGGGAAACGGCCTGCACTCTCTTCTGGAGCAGATTCGTTTCCCCACCAAACCCACACTTTCACAAGCAGACTTGTGGCACGTCTCAAATGCCTTAGCGGTCTTACGCCTTGCCCTAGCCTGAGCTGCCCCGGGAGACCCCTCGGCCTCGCATTCCATCTAGGACCTCCTGCCTGAAGTCACCCTGCCCCCAAGAGAAAGTCGGCTTGCCTTCTTACTGCGATTTAAGTCCTGTGCTTCCTGTGGCCCTGCAGGCTTTTGAATAGCCGCAGGCCCCAGAGGCGTAGCCAGGGCATTGCTTGGTTGAGGCAGTTCACTTGATGCGGAGCACCCTACTTCGAGAAGTTGGTTCAGGGAAGCAAACGCAGGGTAACGTGTGTCTCTTTGGACTGGTTAGAAACCACAGGGAGGCAAGCTGAGTGTGCGCGTGGAAACGGGAGCCTGCTGGAACTATCCTTTCTTTCCCATTTGGAAGGCTGCATTCATGCTGCCTCGAAGCTACCTGACGTTCCCTGCTGTTGACAGGCCTGGAAACCCTGTCGAAATGCTTCTGGGAAGAAAATGAGTTTGCTCCGTCTCAACCCGGTGCTTCCGTGGCCGCGGTGGTGGTTAGCCCGACAAGCTCTAGAACGGAAGGGAAACTCAGCGTGAGAACTTGCCTCCAGTTTAGGCCCTGCCTACGTAGCCGGGCAGAAAGGGCGGCATGCAGCACTTTCCATGAGTTCTTAGTCACCGTTCGGGTTTATGTTAACGGAATTTCCCATTTGAGGACTCCTAGGCCCCTCGGGTGTGCATCCATTTCCCTCCAAGGTCACTGAGGACCTCCAGACACCCCCACGCCGTGGTCCGGCTGAGCAACATCGAGGCCCATTGCTCTGCCCCTCGGAGGCCCCTCCGTGCGTGCCGAGTGATGGGCAACACACTGCACATTCCTGGAGGAGAGCTACGTTTCCAGAGCCCTCAAACAGCCGCAGGACCAGATCCCTGGTGAGTCCGAAGCTCCCAGGAACTATTTGTCGTCGCCCTTGTGAGAGCTGCCGTGAGGAAACACTCTGCTTTGCCTACTTCGCGGGCCTCGTACCTGAAGTCACTGTGCTCCAGGAGAAAGTCAGCATCTTGCAATGCTGTGTCGCTAACGGGACAGCCAGATTGAGCACAGGCCTGGAGGGAAGGCCCTGACGTGAGGTGCAGAAGCGGAGCCGTGCGGCAGTTTCCATGAGGCCGTAGCCTCTGCTCTGCGCGTCTTTAACGGCAGTAGAGTTTTCTGGACACCTGGGAGGCTCGCGGGGGCACCCTGTTCCAGGCTGGAACACAGAGTACTCCCCGGCACCCCTAGGTCTGCCAAGCAACATCCAGGCCCGGAGCCCTTTGGAGCCGCGCTCCCTACGCCCAGTGTAGGGAAACGGCCTGCACTCTCTTCTGGAGCAGATTCGTTGCCCCACCAAACCCACACTATCACGAGCAGACTTGTGGCACGTCTCACATGCCTTAGCGGTCTTACGCCTTGCCCTAGCCTGAGCTGCCCCGGGAGACCCCTCGGCCTCGCATTCCATCTAGGACCTCCTGCCTGAAGTCACCCTGCCCCCAAGAGAAAGTCGGCTTGCCTTCTTACTGCGATTTCAGCCCTGTGCTTCCTGTGGCCCTGCAGGCTTTTGAATAGCCGCAGGCCCCAGAGGCGTAGCCAGGGCATTGCTTGGTTGAGGCAGTTCACTTGATGCGGAGCACCCTACTTCGAGAAGTTGGTTCAGGGAAGCAAACGCAGGGTAACGTGTGTCTCTTTGGACTGGTTAGAAACCACAGGGAGGCAAGCTGAGTGTGCGCGTGGAAACGGGAGCCTGCTGGAACTATCCTTTCTTTCCCATTTGGAAGGCTGCATTCATGCTGCCTCGAAGCTACCTGACGTTCCCTGCTGTTGACAGGCCTGGAAGCCCTGTCGAAATGCTTCTGGGAAGAAAATGAGTTTGCTCCGTCTCAACCCGGTGCTTCCGTGGCCGCGGTGGTGGTTAGCCCGACAAGCTCTAGAACGGAAGGGAAACTCAGCGTGAGAACTTGCCTCCAGTTTAGGCCCTGCCTACGTAGCCGGGCAGAAAGGGCGGCATGCAGCACTTTCCATGAGTTCTTAGTCACCGTTCGGGTTTATGTTAACGGAATTTCCCATTTGAGGACTCCTAGGCCCCTCGGGTGTGCATCCATTTCCCTCCAGGGTCACTGAGGATCTCCAGACACCCCCACGCCGTGGTCCGGCTGAGCAACATCGAGGCCCATTGCTCTGCCCCTCGGAGGCCCCTCCGTGCGTGCCGAGTGATGGGCAACACACTGCACGTTCCTGGAGGAGAGCTACGTTTCCAGAGCCCTCAAACAGCCGCAGGACCAGATCCCTGGTGAGTCCGAAGCTCCCAGGAACTATTTGTCGTCGCCCTTGAGAGAGCTGCCGTGAGGAAACACTCTGCTTTGCCTACTTCGTGGGCCTCGTACCTGAAGTCACTGTGCTCCAGGAGAAAGTCAGCATCTTGCAATGCTGTGTCGCTAACGGGACAGCCAGATTGAGCACAGGCCTGGAGGGAAGGCCCTGACGTGAGGTGCAGAAGCGGAGCCGTGCGGCAGTTTCCATGAGGCCGTAGCCTCTGCTCTGCGCGTCTTTAACGGCAGTAGAGTTTTCTGGACACCTGGGAGGCTCGCGGGGGCACCCTGTTCCAGGCTGGAACACAGAGTACTCCCCGGCACCCCTAGGTCTGCCAAGCAACATCCAGGCCCGGAGCCCTTTGGAGCCGCGCTCCCTACGCCCAGTGTAGGGAAACGGCCTGCACTCTCTTCTGGAGCAGATTCGTTTCCCCACCAAACCCACACTATCACGAGCAGACTTGTAGCACGTCTCAAATGCCTTAGCGGTCTTACGCCTTGCCCTAGCCTGAGCTGCCCCGGGAGACCACTCGGCCTCGCATTCCATCTAGGACCTCCTGCCTGAAGTCACCCTGCCCCCAAGAGAAAGTCGGCTTGCCTTCTTACTGCGATTTAAGCCCTGTGCTTCCTGTGGCCCTGCAGGCTTTGGAATAGCCGCAGGCCCCAGAGGCGTAGCCAGGGCATTGCTTGGTTGAGGCAGTTCACTTGATGCGGAGCACCCTACTTCGAGAAGTTGGTTCAGGGAAGCAAACGCAGGGTAACGTGTGTCTCTTTGGACTGGTTAGAAACCACAGGGAGGCAAGCTGAGTGTGCGCGTGGAAACGGGAGCCTGCTGGAACTATCCTTTCTTTCCCATTTGGAAGGCTGCATTCATGCTGCCTCGAAGCTACCTGACGTTCCCTGCTGTTGACAGGCCTGGAAACCCTGTCGAAATGCTTCTGGGAAGAAAATGAGTTTGCTCCGTCTCAACCCGGTGCTTCCGTGGCCGCGGTGGTGGTTAGCCTGACAAGCTCTAGAACGGAAGGGAAACTCAGCGTGAGAACTTGCCTCCAGTTTAGGCCCTGCCTACGTAGCCGGGCAGAAAGGGCGGCATGCAGCAGTTTCCATGTGTTCTTAGTCACCGTTCGGGTTTATGTTAACGGAATTTCCCATTTGAGGACTCCTAGGCCCCTCGGGTGTGCATCCATTTCCCTCCAGGGTCACTGAGGATCTCCAGACACCCCCACGCCGTGGTCCGGCTGAGCAATATCGAGGCCCATTGCTCTGCCCCTCGGAGGCCCCTCCGTGCGTGCCGAGTGATGGGCAACACACTGCACGTTCCTGGAGGAGAGCTACGTTTCCAGAGCCCTCAAACAGCCGCAGGACCAGATCCCTGGTGAGTCCGAAGCTCCCAGGAACTATTTGTCGTCGCCCTTGTGAGAGCTGCCGTGAGGAAACACTCTGCTTTGCCTACTTCGCGGGCCTCGTACCTGAAGTCACTGTGCTCCAGGAGAAAGTCAGCATCTTGCAATGCTGTGTCGCTAACGGGACAGCCAGATTGAGCACAGGCCTGGAGGGAAGGCCCTGACGTGAGGTGCAGAAGCGGAGCCGTGCGGCAGTTTCCATGAGGCCGTAGCCTCTGCTCTGCGCGTCTTTAACGGCAGTAGAGTTTTCTGGACACCTGGGAGGCTCGCGGGGGCACCCTGTTCCAGGCTGGAACACAGAGTACTCCCCGGCACCCCTAGGTCTGCCAAGCAACATCCAGGCCCGGAGCCCTTTGGAGCCGCGCTCCCTACGCCGAGTGTAGGGAAACGGCCTGCACTCTCCTCTGGAGCAGATTCGTTGCCCCACCAAACCCACACTATCACGAGCAGACTTGTGGCACGTCTCACATGCCTTAGCGGTCTTACGCCTTGCCCTAGCCTGAGCTGCCCCGGGAGACCCCTCGGCCTCGCATTCCATCTAGGACCTCCTGCCTGAAGTCACCCTGCCCCCAAGAGAAAGTCGGCTTGCCTTCTTACTGCGATTTAAGTCCTGTGCTTCCTGTGGCCCTGCAGGCTTTTGAATAGCCGCAGGCCCCAGAGGCGTAGCCAGGGCATTGATTGGTTGAGGCAGTTCACTTGATGCGGAGCACCCTACTTCGAGAAGTTGGTTCAGGGAAGCAAACGCAGGGTAACGTGTGTCTCTTTGGACTGGTTAGAAACCACAGGGAGGCAAGCTGAGTGTGCGCGTGGAAACGGGAGCCTGCTGGAACTATCCTTTCTTTCCCATTTGGAAGGCTGCATTCATGCTGCCTCGAAGCTACCTGACGTTCCCTGCTGTTGACAGGCCTGGAAGCCCTGTCGAAATGCTTCTGGGAAGAAAATGAGTTTGCTCCGTCTCAACCCGGTGCTTCCGTGGCCGCGGTGGTGGTTAGCCCGACAAGCTCTAGAACGGAAGGGAAACTCAGCGTGAGAACTTGCCTCCAGTTTAGGCCCTGCCTACGTAGCCGGGCAGAAAGGGCGGCATGCAGCAGTTTCCATGTGTTCTTAGTCACCGTTCGGGTTTATGTTAACGGAATTTCCCATTTGAGGACTCCTAGGCCCCTCGGGTGTGCATCCATTTCCCTGCAGGGTCACTGAGGATCTCCAGACACCCCCACGCCGTGGTCCGGCTGAGCAATATCGAGGCCCATTGCTCTGCCCCTCGGAGGCCCCTCCGTGCGTGCCGAGTGATGGGCAACACACTGCACGTTCCTGGAGGAGAGCTACGTTTCCAGAGCCCTCAAACAGCCGCAGGACCAGATCCCTGGTGAGTCCGAAGCTCCCAGGAACTATTTGTCGTCGCCCTTGTGAGAGCTGCCGTGAGGAAACACTCTGCTTTGCGTACTTCGCGGGCCTCGTACCTGAAGTCACTGTGCTCCAGGAGAAAGTCAGCATCTTGCAATGCTGTGTCGCTAACGGGACAGCCAGATTGAGCACAGGCCTGGAGGGAAGGCCCTGACGTGAGGTGCAGAAGCGGAGCCGTGCGGCAGTTTCCATGAGGCCGTAGCCTCTGCTCTGCGCGTCTTTAACGGCAGTAGAGTTTTCTGGACACCTGGGAGGCTCGCGGGGGCACCCTGTTCCAGGCTGGAACACAGAGTACTCCCCGGCACCCCTAGGTCTGCCAAGCAACATCCAGGCCCGGAGCCCTTTGGAGCCGCGCTCCCTACGCCGAGTGTAGGGAAACGGCCTGCACTCTCCTCTGGAGCAGATTCGTTGCCCCACCAAACCCACACTATCACGAGCAGACTTGTGGCACGTCTCACATGCCTTAGCGGTCTTACGCCTTGCCCTAGCCTGAGCTGCCCCGGGAGACCCCTCGGCCTCGCATTCCATCTAGGACCTCCTGCCTGAAGTCACCCTGCCCCCAAGAGAAAGTCGGCTTGCCTTCTTACTGCGATTTAAGCCCTGTGCTTCCTGTGGCCCTGCAGGCTTTGGAATAGCCGCAGGCCCCAGAGGCGTAGCCAGGGCATTGCTTGGTTGAGGCAGTTCACTTGATGCGGAGCACCCTACTTCGAGAAGTTGGTTCAGGGAAGCAAACGCAGGGTAACGTGTGTCTCTTTGGACTGGTTAGAAACCACAGGGAGGCAAGCTGAGTGTGCGCGTGGAAACGGGAGCCTGCTGGAACTATCCTTTCTTTCCCATTTGGAAGGCTGCATTCATGCTGCCTCGAAGCTACCTGACGTTCCCTGCTGTTGACAGGCCTGGAAACCCTGTCGAAATGCTTCTGGGAAGAAAATGAGTTTGCTCCGTCTCAACCCGGTGCTTCCGTGGCCGCGGTGGTGGTTAGCCTGACAAGCTCTAGAACGGAAGGGAAACTCAGCGTGAGAACTTGCCTCCAGTTTAGGCCCTGCCTACGTAGCCGGGCAGAAAGGGCGGCATGCAGCAGTTTCCATGTGTTCTTAGTCACCGTTCGGGTTTATGTTAACGGAATTTCCCATTTGAGGACTCCTAGGCCCCTCGGGTGTGCATCCATTTCCCTCCAGGGTCACTGAGGATCTCCAGACACCCCCACGCCGTGGTCCGGCTGAGCAATATCGAGGCCCATTGCTCTGCCCCTCGGAGGCCCCTCCGTGCGTGCCGAGTGATGGGCAACACACTGCACGTTCCTGGAGGAGAGCTACGTTTCCAGAGCCCTCAAACAGCCGCAGGACCAGATCCCTGGTGAGTCCGAAGCTCCCAGGAACTATTTGTCGTCGCCCTTGTGAGAGCTGCCGTGAGGAAACACTCTGCTTTGCCTACTTCGCGGGCCTCGTACCTGAAGTCACTGTGCTCCAGGAGAAAGTCAGCATCTTGCAATGCTGTGTCGCTAACGGGACAGCCAGATTGAGCACAGGCCTGGAGGGAAGGCCCTGACGTGAGGTGCAGAAGCGGAGCCGTGCGGCAGTTTCCATGAGGCCGTAGCCTCTGCTCTGCGCGTCTTTAACGGCAGTAGAGTTTTCTGGACACCTGGGAGGCTCGCGGGGGCACCCTGTTCCAGGCTGGAACACAGAGTACTCCCCGGCACCCCTAGGTCTGCCAAGCAACATCCAGGCCCGGAGCCCTTTGGAGCCGCGCTCCCTACGCCGAGTGTAGGGAAACGGCCTGCACTCTCCTCTGGAGCAGATTCGTTGCCCCACCAAACCCACACTATCACGAGCAGACTTGTGGCACGTCTCACATGCCTTAGCGGTCTTACGCCTTGCCCTAGCCTGAGCTGCCCCGGGAGACCCCTCGGCCTCGCATTCCATCTAGGACCTCCTGCCTGAAGTCACCCTGCCCCCAAGAGAAAGTCGGCTTGCCTTCTTACTGCGATTTAAGTCCTGTGCTTCCTGTGGCCCTGCAGGCTTTTGAATAGCCGCAGGCCCCAGAGGCGTAGCCAGGGCATTGATTGGTTGAGGCAGTTCACTTGATGCGGAGCACCCTACTTCGAGAAGTTGGTTCAGGGAAGCAAACGCAGGGTAACGTGTGTCTCTTTGGACTGGTTAGAAACCACAGGGAGGCAAGCTGAGTGTGCGCGTGGAAACGGGAGCCTGCTGGAACTATCCTTTCTTTCCCATTTGGAAGGCTGCATTCATGCTGCCTCGAAGCTACCTGACGTTCCCTGCTGTTGACAGGCCTGGAAGCCCTGTCGAAATGCTTCTGGGAAGAAAATGAGTTTGCTCCGTCTCAACCCGGTGCTTCCGTGGCCGCGGTGGTGGTTAGCCCGACAAGCTCTAGAACGGAAGGGAAACTCAGCGTGAGAACTTGCCTCCAGTTTAGGCCCTGCCTACGTAGCCGGGCAGAAAGGGCGGCATGCAGCAGTTTCCATGTGTTCTTAGTCACCGTTCGGGTTTATGTTAACGGAATTTCCCATTTGAGGACTCCTAGGCCCCTCGGGTGTGCATCCATTTCCCTCCAGGGTCACTGAGGATCTCCAGACACCCCCACGCCGTGGTCCGGCTGAGCAATATCGAGGCCCATTGCTCTGCCCCTCGGAGGCCCCTCCGTGCGTGCCGAGTGATGGGCAACACACTTCACGTTCCTGGAGGAGAGCTACGTTTCCAGAGCCCTCAAACAGCCGCAGGACCAGATCCCTGGTGAGTCCGAAGCTCCCAGGAACTATTTGTCGTCGCCCTTGTGAGAGCTGCCGTGAGGAAACACTCTGCTTTGCCTACTTCGCGGGCCTCGTACCTGAAGTCACTGTGCTCCAGGAGAAAGTCAGCATCTTGCAATGCTGTGTCGCTAACGGGACAGCCAGATTGAGCACAGGCCTGGAGGGAAGGCCCTGACGTGAGGTGCAGAAGCGGAGCAGTGCGGCAGTTTCCATGCGGCCGTAGCCTCTGCTCTGCGCGTCTTTAACGGCAGTAGAGTTTTCTGGACACCTGGGAGGCTCGCGGGGGCACCCTGTTCCAGGCTGGAACACAGAGTACTCCCCGGCACCCCTAGGTCTGCCAAGCAACATCCAGGCCCGGAGCCCTTTGGAGCCGCGCTCCCTACGCCCAGTGTAGGGAAACGGCCTGCACTCTCTTCTGGAGCAGATTCGTTGCCCCACCAAACCCACACTTTCACGAGCAGACTTGTGGCACGTCTCACATGCCTTTGCGGTCTTACGCCTTGCCCTAGCCTGAGCTGCCCCGGGAAACCCCTCGGCCTCGCATTCCATCTAGGACCTCCTGCCTGAAGTCACCCTGCCCCCAAGAGAAAGTCGGCTTGCCTTCTTACTGCGATTTAAGCCCTGTGCTTCCTGTGGCCCTGCAGGCTTTTGAATAGCCGCAGGCCCCAGAGGCGTAGCCAGGGCATTGCTTGGTTGAGGCAGTTCACTTGATGCGGAGCACCCTACTTCGAGAAGTTGGTTCAGGGAAGCAAACGCAGGGTAACGTGTGTCTCTTTGGACTGGTTAGAAACCACAGGGAGGCAAGCTGAGTGTGCGCGTGGAAACGGGAGCCTGCTGGAACTATCCTTTCTTTCCCATTTGGAAGGCTGCATTCATGCTGCCTCGAAGCTACCTGACGTTCCCTGCTGTTGACAGGCCTGGAAGCCCTGTCGAAATGCTTCTGGGAAGAAAATGAGTTTGCTCCGTCTCAACCCGGTGCTTCCGTGGCCGCGGTGGTGGTTAGCCCGACAAGCTCTAGAACGGAAGGGAAACTCAGCGTGAGAACTTGCCTCCAGTTTAGGCCCTGCCTACGTAGCCGGGCAGAAAGGGCGGCATGCAGCAGTTTCCATGTGTTCTTAGTCACCGTTCGGGTTTATGTTAACGGAATTTCCCATTTGAGGACTCCTAGGCCCCTCGGGTGTGCATCCATTTCCCTGCAGGGTCACTGAGGATCTCCAGACACCCCCACGCCGTGGTCCGGCTGAGCAATATCGAGGCCCATTGCTCTGCCCCTCGGAGGCCCCTCCGTGCGTGCCGAGTGATGGGCAACACACTGCACGTTCCTGGAGGAGAGCTACGTTTCCAGAGCCCTCAAACAGCCGCAGGACCAGATCCCTGGTGAGTCCGAAGCTCCCAGGAACTATTTGTCGTCGCCCTTGTGAGAGCTGCCGTGAGGAAACACTCTGCTTTGCGTACTTCGCGGGCCTCGTACCTGAAGTCACTGTGCTCCAGGAGAAAGTCAGCATCTTGCAATGCTGTGTCGCTAACGGGACAGCCAGATTGAGCACAGGCCTGGAGGGAAGGCCCTGACGTGAGGTGCAGAAGCGGAGCCGTGCGGCAGTTTCCATGAGGCCGTAGCCTCTGCTCTGCGCGTCTTTAACGGCAGTAGAGTTTTCTGGACACCTGGGAGGCTCGGGGGGGCACCCTGTTCCAGGCTGGAACACAGAGTACTCCCCGGCACCCCTAGGTCTGCCAAGCAACATCCAGGCCCGGAGCCCTTTGGAGCCGCGCTCCCTACGCCGAGTGTAGGGAAACGGCCTGCACTCTCCTCTGGAGCAGATTCGTTGCCCCACCAAACCCACACTATCACGAGCAGACTTGTGGCACGTCTCACATGCCTTAGCGGTCTTACGCCTTGCCCTAGCCTGAGCTGCCCCGGGAGACCCCTCGGCCTCGCATTCCATCTAGGACCTCCTGCCTGAAGTCACCCTGCCCCCAAGAGAAAGTCGGCTTGCCTTCTTACTGCGATTTAAGTCCTGTGCTTCCTGTGGCCCTGCAGGCTTTTGAATAGCCGCAGGCCCCAGAGGCGTAGCCAGGGCATTGATTGGTTGAGGCAGTTCACTTGATGCGGAGCACCCTACTTCGAGAAGTTGGTTCAGGGAAGCAAACGCAGGGTAACGTGTGTCTCTTTGGACTGGTTAGAAACCACAGGGAGGCAAGCTGAGTGTGCGCGTGGAAACGGGAGCCTGCTGGAACTATCCTTTCTTTCCCATTTGGAAGGCTGCATTCATGCTGCCTCGAAGCTACCTGACGTTCCCTGCTGTTGACAGGCCTGGAAGCCCTGTCGAAATGCTTCTGGGAAGAAAATGAGTTTGCTCCGTCTCAACCCGGTGCTTCCGTGGCCGCGGTGGTGGTTAGCCCGACAAGCTCTAGAACGGAAGGGAAACTCAGCGTGAGAACTTGCCTCCAGTTTAGGCCCTGCCTACGTAGCCGGGCAGAAAGGGCGGCATGCAGCAGTTTCCATGTGTTCTTAGTCACCGTTCGGGTTTATGTTAACGGAATTTCCCATTTGAGGACTCCTAGGCCCCTCGGGTGTGCATCCATTTCCCTCCAGGGTCACTGAGGATCTCCAGACACCCCCACGCCGTGGTCCGGCTGAGCAATATCGAGGCCCATTGCTCTGCCCCTCGGAGGCCCCTCCGTGCGTGCCGAGTGATGGGCAACACACTTCACGTTCCTGGAGGAGAGCTACGTTTCCAGAGCCCTCAAACAGCCGCAGGACCAGATCCCTGGTGAGTCCGAAGCTCCCAGGAACTATTTGTCGTCGCCCTTGTGAGAGCTGCCGTGAGGAAACACTCTGCTTTGCCTACTTCGCGGGCCTCGTACCTGAAGTCACTGTGCTCCAGGAGAAAGTCAGCATCTTGCAATGCTGTGTCGCTAACGGGACAGCCAGATTGAGCACAGGCCTGGAGGGAAGGCCCTGACGTGAGGTGCAGAAGCGGAGCAGTGCGGCAGTTTCCATGCGGCCGTAGCCTCTGCTCTGCGCGTCTTTAACGGCAGTAGAGTTTTCTGGACACCTGGGAGGCTCGCGGGGGCACCCTGTTCCAGGCTGGAACACAGAGTACTCCCCGGCACCCCTAGGTCTGCCAAGCAACATCCAGGCCCGGAGCCCTTTGGAGCCGCGCTCCCTACGCCCAGTGTAGGGAAACGGCCTGCACTCTCTTCTGGAGCAGATTCGTTGCCCCACCAAACCCACACTTTCACGAGCAGACTTGTGGCACGTCTCACATGCCTTTGCGGTCTTACGCCTTGCCCTAGCCTGAGCTGCCCCGGGAAACCCCTCGGCCTCGCATTCCATCTAGGACCTCCTGCCTGAAGTCACCCTGCCCCCAAGAGAAAGTCGGCTTGCCTTCTTACTGCGATTTAAGCCCTGTGCTTCCTGTGGCCCTGCAGGCTTTTGAATAGCCGCAGGCCCCAGAGGCGTAGCCAGGGCATTGCTTGGTTGAGGCAGTTCACTTGATGCGGAGCACCCTACTTCGAGAAGTTGGTTCAGGGAAGCAAACGCAGGGTAACGTGTGTCTCTTTGGACTGGTTAGAAACCACAGGGAGGCAAGCTGAGTGTGCGCGTGGAAACGGGAGCCTGCTGGAACTATCCTTTCTTTCCCATTTGGAAGGCTGCATTCATGCTGCCTCGAAGCTACCTGACGTTCCCTGCTGTTGACAGGCCTGGAAGCCCTGTCGAAATGCTTCTGGGAAGAAAATGAGTTTGCTCCGTCTCAACCCGGTGCTTCCGTGGCCGCGGTGGTGGTTAGCCCGACAAGCTCTAGAACGGAAGGGAAACTCAGCGTGAGAACTTGCCTCCAGTTTAGGCCCTGCCTACGTAGCCGGGCAGAAAGGGCGGCATGCAGCAGTTTCCATGTGTTCTTAGTCACCGTTCGGGTTTATGTTAACGGAATTTCCCATTTGAGGACTCCTAGGCCCCTCGGGTGTGCATCCATTTCCCTGCAGGGTCACTGAGGATCTCCAGACACCCCCACGCCGTGGTCCGGCTGAGCAATATCGAGGCCCATTGCTCTGCCCCTCGGAGGCCCCTCCGTGCGTGCCGAGTGATGGGCAACACACTGCACGTTCCTGGAGGAGAGCTACGTTTCCAGAGCCCTCAAACAGCCGCAGGACCAGATCCCTGGTGAGTCCGAAGCTCCCAGGAACTATTTGTCGTCGCCCTTGTGAGAGCTGCCGTGAGGAAACACTCTGCTTTGCGTACTTCGCGGGCCTCGTACCTGAAGTCACTGTGCTCCAGGAGAAAGTCAGCATCTTGCAATGCTGTGTCGCTAACGGGACAGCCAGATTGAGCACAGGCCTGGAGGGAAGGCCCTGACGTGAGGTGCAGAAGCGGAGCCGTGCGGCAGTTTCCATGAGGCCGTAGCCTCTGCTCTGCGCGTCTTTAACGGCAGTAGAGTTTTCTGGACACCTGGGAGGCTCGCGGGGGCACCCTGTTCCAGGCTGGAACACAGAGTACTCCCCGGCACCCCTAGGTCTGCCAAGCAACATCCAGGCCCGGAGCCCTTTGGAGCCGCGCTCCCTACGCCGAGTGTAGGGAAACGGCCTGCACTCTCCTCTGGAGCAGATTCGTTGCCCCACCAAACCCACACTATCACGAGCAGACTTGTGGCACGTCTCACATGCCTTAGCGGTCTTACGCCTTGCCCTAGCCTGAGCTGCCCCGGGAGACCCCTCGGCCTCGCATTCCATCTAGGACCTCCTGCCTGAAGTCACCCTGCCCCCAAGAGAAAGTCGGCTTGCCTTCTTACTGCGATTTCAGCCCTGTGCTTCCTGTGGCCCTGCAGGCTTTTGAATAGCCGCAGGCCCCAGAGGCGTAGCCAGGGCATTGCTTGGTTGAGGCAGTTCACTTGATGCGGAGCACCCTACTTCGAGAAGTTGGTTCAGGGAAGCAAACGCAGGGTAACGTGTGTCTCTTTGGACTGGTTAGAAACCACAGGGAGGCAAGCTGAGTGTGCGCGTGGAAACGGGAGCCTGCTGGAACTATCCTTTCTTTCCCATTTGGAAGGCTGCATTCATGCTGCCTCGAAGCTACCTGACGTTCCCTGCTGTTGACAGGCCTGGAAGCCCTGTCGAAATGCTTCTGGGAAGAAAATGAGTTTGCTCCGTCTCAACCCGGTGCTTCCGTGGCCGCGGTGGTGGTTAGCCCGACAAGCTCTAGAACGGAAGGGAAACTCAGCGTGAGAACTTGCCTCCAGTTTAGGCCCTGCCTACGTAGCCGGGCAGAAAGGGCGGCATGCAGCAGTTTCCATGTGTTCTTAGTCACCGTTCGGGTTTATGTTAACGGAATTTCCCATTTGAGGACTCCTAGGCCCCTCGGGTGTGCATCCATTTCCCTCCAGGGTCACTGAGGACCTCCAGACACCCCCACGCCGTGGTCCGGCTGAGCAATATCGAGGCCCATTGCTCTGCCCCTCGGAGGCCCCTCCGTGCGTGCCGAGTGATGGGCAACACACTGCACGTTCCTGGAGGAGAGCTACGTTTCCAGAGCCCTCAAACAGCCGCAGGACCAGATCCCTGGTGAGTCCGAAGCTCCCAGGAACTATTTGTCGTCGCCCTTGTGAGAGCTGCCGTGAGGAAACACTCTGCTTTGCCTACTTCGTGGGCCTCGTACCTGAAGTCACTGTGCTCCAGGAGAAAGTCAGCATCTTGCAATGCTGTGTCGCTAACGGGACAGCCAGATTGAGCACAGGCCTGGAGGGAAGGCCCTGACGTGAGGTGCAGAAGCGGAGCCATGCGGCAGTTTCCATGAGGCCGTAGCCTCTGCTCTGCGCGTCTTTAACGGCAGTAGAGTTTTCTGGACACCTGGGAGGCTCGCGGGGGCACCCTGTTCCAGGCTGGAACACAGAGTACTCCCCGGCACCCCTAGGTCTGCCAAGCAACATCCAGGCCCGGAGCCCTTTGGAGCCGCGCTCCCTACGCCCAGTGTAGGGAAACGGCCTGCACTCTCTTCTGGAGCAGATTCGTTGCCCCACCAAACCCACACTTTCACGAGCAGACTTGTGGCATGTCTCAAATGCCTTAGCGGTCTTACGCCTTGCCCTAGCCTGAGCTGCCCCGGGAGACCCCTCGGCCTCGCATTCCATCTAGGACCTCCTGCCTGAAGTCACCCTGCCCCCAAGAGAAAGTCGGCTTGCCTTCTTACTGCGATTTAAGTCCTGTGCTTCCTGTGGCCCTGCAGGCTTTTGAATAGCCGCAGGCCCCAGAGGCGTAGCCAGGGCATTGCTTGGTTGAGGCAGTTCACTTGATGCGGAGCACCCTACTTCGAGAAGTTGTTTCAGGGAAGGAAACGCAGGGTAACGTGTGTCTCTTTGGACTGGTTAGAAACCACAGGGAGGCAAGCTGAGTGTGCGCGTGGAAACGGGAGCCTGCTGGAACTATCCTTTCTTTCCCATTTGGAAGGCTGCATTCATGCTGCCTCGTAGCTACCTGACGTTCCCTGCTGTTGACAGGCCTGGAAGCCCTGTCGAAATGCTTCTGGGAAGAAAATGAGTTTGCTCCGTCTCAACCCGGTGCTTCCGTGGGCGCGGTGGTGGTTAGCCCGACAAGCTCTAGAACGGAAGGGAAACTCAGCGTGAGAACTTGCCTCCAGTTTAGGCCCTGCCTACGTAGCCGGGCAGAAAGGGCGGCATGCAGCAGTTTCCATGTGTTCTTAGTCACCGTTCGGGTTTATGTTAACGGAATTTCCCATTTGAGGACTCCTAGGCCCCTCGGGTGTGCATCCATTTCCCTCCAGGGTCACTGAGGACCTCCAGACACCCCCACGCCGTGGTCCGGCTGAGCAACATCGAGGCCCATTGCTCTGCCCCTCGGAGGCCCCTCCGTGCGTGCCGAGTGATGGGCAACACAGTGCACGTTCCTGGAGGAGAGCTACGTTTCCAGAGCCCTCAAACAGCCGCAGGACCAGATCCCTGGTGAGTCCGAAGCTCCCAGGAACTATTTGTCGTCGCCCTTGTGAGAGCTGCCGTGAGGAAACACTCTGCTTTGCCTACTTCGCGGGCCTCGTACCTGAAGTCACTGTGCTCCAGGAGAAAGTCAGCATCTTGCAATGCTGTGTCGCTAACGGGACAGCCAGATTGAGCACAGGCCTGGAGGGAAGGCCCTGACGTGAGGTGCAGAAGCGGAGCCGTGCGGCAGTTTCCATGAGGCCGTAGCCTCTGCTCTGCGCGTCTTTAACGGCAGTAGAGTTTTCTGGACACCTGGGAGGCTCGCGGGGGCACCCTGTTCCAGGCTGGAACACAGAGTACTCCCCGGCACCCCTAGGTCTGCCAAGCAACATCCAGGCCCGGAGCCCTTTGGAGCCGTGCTCCCTACGCCCAGTGTAGGGAAACGGCCTGCACTCTCTTCTGGAGCAGATTCGTTTCCCCACCAAACCCACACTTTCACGAGCAGACTTGTGGCACGTCTCAAATGCCTTAGCGGTCTTACGCCTTGCCCTAGCCTGAGCTGCCCCGGGAGACCCCTCGGCCTCGCATTCCATCTAGGACCTCCTGCCTGAAGTCACCCTGCCCCCAAGAGAAAGTCGGCTTGCCTTCTTACTGCGATTTAAGCCCTGTGCTTCCTGTGGCCCTGCAGGCTTTTGAATAGCCGCAGGCCCCAGAGGCGTAGCCAGGGCATTGCTTGGTTGAGGCAGTTCACTTGATGCGGAGCACCCTACTTCGAGAAGTTGGTTCAGGGAAGCAAACGCAGGGTAACGTGTGTCTCTTTGGACTGGTTAGAAACCACAGGGAGGCAAGCTGAGTGTGCGCGTGGAAACGGGAGCCTGCTGGAACTATCCTTTCTTTCCCATTTGGAAGGCTGCATTCATGCTGCCTCGAAGCTACCTGACGTTCCCTGCTGTTGACAGGCCTGGAAACCCTGTTGAAATGCTTCTGGGAAGAAAATGAGTTTGCTCCGTCTCAACCCGGTGCTTCCGTGGCCGCGGTGGTGGTTAGCCCGACAAGCTCTAGAACGGAAGGGAAACTCAGCGTGAGAACTTGCCTCCAGTTTAGGCCCTGCCTACGTAGCCGGGCAGAAAGGGCGGCATGCAGCAGTTTCCATGTGTTCTTAGTCACCGTTCGGGTTTATGTTAACGGAATTTCCCATTTGAGGACTCCTAGGCCCCTCGGGTGTGCATCCATTTCCCTCCAGGGTCACTGAGGATCTCCAGACACCCCCACGCCGTGGTCCGGCTGAGCAATATCGAGGCCCATTGCTCTGCCCCTCGGAGGCCCCTCCGTGCGTGCCGAGTGATGGGCAACACACTGCACGTTCCTGGAGGAGAGCTACGTTTCCAGAGCCCTCAAACAGCCGCAGGACCAGATCCCTGGTGAGTCCGAAGCTCCCAGGAACTATTTGTCGTCGCCCTTGTGAGAGCTGCCGTGAGGAAACACTCTGCTTTGCCTACTTCGCGGGCCTCGTACCTGAAGTCACTGTGCTCCAGGAGAAAGTCAGCATCTTGCAATGCTGTGTCGCTAACGGGACAGCCAGATTGAGCACAGGCCTGGAGGGAAGGCCCTGACGTGAGGTGCAGAAGCGGAGCCGTGCGGCAGTTTCCATGAGGCCGTAGCCTCTGCTCTGCGCGTCTTTAACGGCAGTAGAGTTTTCTGGACACCTGGGAGGCTCGCGGGGGCACCCTGTTCCAGGCTGGAACACAGAGTACTCCCCGGCACCCCTAGGTCTGCCAAGCAACATCCAGGCCCGGAGCCCTTTGGAGCCGCGCTCCCTACGCCCAGTGTAGGGAAACGGCCTGCACTCTCTTCTGGAGCAGATTCGTTTCCCCACCAAACCCACACTTTCACGAGCAGACTTGTGGCACGTCTCAAATGCCTTAGCGGTCTTACGCCTTGCCCTAGCCTGAGCTGCCCCGGGAGACCCCTCGGCCTCGCATTCCATCTAGGACCTCCTGCCTGAAGTCACCCTGCCCCCAAGAGAAAGTCGGCTTGCCTTCTTACTGCGATTTAAGCCCTGTGCTTCCTGTGGCCCTGCAGGCTTTTGAATAGCCGCAGGCCCCAGAGGCGTAGCCAGGGCATTGCTTGGTTGAGGCAGTTCACTTGATGCGGAGCACCCTACTTCGAGAAGTTGGTTCAGGGAAGCAAACGCAGGGTAACGTGTGTCTCTTTGGACTGGTTAGAAACCACAGGGAGGCAAGCTGAGTGTGCGCGTGGAAACGGGAGCCTGCTGGAACTATCCTTTCTTTCCCATTTGGAAGGCTGCATTCATGCTGCCTCGAAGCTACCTGACGTTCCCTGCTGTTGACAGGCCTGGAAGCCCTGTCGAAATGCTTCTGGGAAGAAAATGAGTTTGCTCCGTCTCAACCCGGTGCTTCCGTGGCCGCGGTGGTGGTTAGCCCGACAAGCTCTAGAACGGAAGGGAAACTCAGCGTGAGAACTTGCCTCCAGTTTAGGCCCTGCCTACGTAGCCGGGCAGAAAGGGCGGCATGCAGCAGTTTCCATGTGTTCTTAGTCACCGTTCGGGTTTATGTTAACGGAATTTCCCATTTGAGGACTCCTAGGCCCCTCGGGTGTGCATCCATTTCCCTCCAGGGTCACTGAGGACCTCCAGACACCCCCACGCCGTGGTCCGGCTGAGCAACATCGAGGCCCATTGCTCTGCCCCTCGGAGGCCCCTCCGTGCGTGCCGAGTGATGGGCAACACACTGCACGTTCCTGGAGGAGAGCTACGTTTCCAGAGCCCTCAAACAGCCGCAGGACCAGATCCCTGGTGAGTCCGAAGCTCCCAGGAACTATTTGTCGTCGCCCTTGTGAGAGCTGCCGTGAGGAAACACTCTGCTTTGCCTACTTCGCGGGCCTCGTACCTGAAGTCACTGTGCTCCAGGAGAAAGTCAGCATCTTGCAATGCTGTGTCGCTAACGGGACAGCCAGATTGAGCACAGGCCTGGAGGGAAGGCCCTGACGTGAGGTGCAGAAGCGGAGCCATGCGGCAGTTTCCATGAGGCCGTAGCCTCTGCTCTGCGCGTCTTTAACGGCAGTAGAGTTTTCTGGACACCTGGGAGGCTCGCGGGGGCACCCTGTTCCAGGCTGGAACACAGAGTACTCCCCGGCACCCCTAGGTCTGCCAAGCAACATCCAGGCCCGGAGCCCTTTGGAGCCGCGCTCCCTACGCCCAGTGTAGGGAAACGGCCTGCACTCTCTTCTGGAGCAGATTCGTTGCCCCACCAAACCCACACTTTCACGAGCAGACTTGTGGCACGTCTCACATGCCTTAGCGGTCTTACGCCTTGCCCTAGCCTGAGCTGCCCCGGGAGACCCCTCGGCCTCGCATTCCATCTAGGACCTCCTGCCTGAAGTCACCCTGCCCCCAAGAGAAAGTCGGCTTGCCTTCTTACTGCGATTTAAGTCCTGTGCTTCCTGTGGCCCTGCAGGCTTTTGAATAGCCGCAGGCCCCAGAGGCGTAGCCAGGGCATTGCTTGGTTGAGGCAGTTCACTTGATGCGGAGCACCCTACTTCGAGAAGTTGGTTCAGGGAAGCAAACGCAGGGTAACGTGTGTCTCTTTGGACTGGTTAGAAACCACAGGGAGGCAAGCTGAGTGTGCGCGTGGAAACGGGAGCCTGCTGGAACTATCCTTTCTTTCCCATTTGGAAGGCTGCATTCATGCTGCCTCGAAGCTACCTGACGTTCCCTGCTGTTGACAGGCCTGGAAGCCCTGTCGAAATGCTTCTGGGAAGAAAAGGAGTTTGCTCCGTCTCAAACCGATGCTTCCGTGGCCGCGGTGGTGGTTAGCCCGACAAGCTCTAGAACGGAAGGGAAACTCAGCGTGAGAACTTGCCTCCAGTTTAGGCCCTGCCTACGTAGCCGGGCAGAAAGGGCGGCATGCAGCAGTTTCCATGTGTTCTTAGTCACCGTTCGGGTTTATGTTAACGGAATTTCCCATTTGAGGACTCCTAGGCCCCTCGGGTGTGCATCCATTTCCCTCCAGGGTCACTGAGGATCTCCAGACACCCCCACGCCGTGGTCCGGCTGAGCAACATCGAGGCCCATTGCTCTGCCCCTCGGAGGCCCCTCCGTGCGTGCCGAGTGATGGGCAACACACTGCACGTTCCTGGAGGAGAGCTACGTTTCCAGAGCCCTCAAACAGCCGCAGGACCAGATCCCTGGTGAGTCCGAAGCTCCCAGGAACTATTTGTCGTCGCCCTTGTGAGAGCTGCCGTGAGGAAACACTCTGCTTTGCCTACTTCGCGGGCCTCGTACCTTAAGTCACTGTGCTCCAGGAGAAAGTCAGCATCTTGCAATGCTGTGTCGCTAACGGGACAGCCAGATTGAGCACAGGCCTGGAGGGAAGGCCCTGACGTGAGGTGCAGAAGCGGAGCCGTGCGGCAGTTTCCATGCGGCCGTAGCCTCTGCTCTGCGCGTCTTTAACGGCAGTAGAGTTTTCTGGACACCTGGGAGGCTCGCGGGGGCACCCTGTTCCAGGCTGGAACACAGAGTACTCCCCGGCACCCCTAGGTCTGCCAAGCAACATCCAGGCCCGGAGCCCTTTGGAGCCGTGCTCCCTACGCCGAGTGTAGGGAAACGGCCTGCACTCTCTTCTGGAGCAGATTCGTTTCCCCACCAAACCCACACTATCACGAGCAGACTTGTGGCACGTCTCACATGCCTTAGCGGTCTTACGCCTTGCCCTAGCCTGAGCTGCCCCGGGAGACCCCTCGGCCTCGCATTCCATCTAGGACCTCCTGCCTGAAGTCACCCTGCCCCCAAGAGAAAGTCGGCTTGCCTTCTTACTGTGATTTAAGTCCTGTGCTTCCTGTGGCCCTGCAGGCTTTTGAATAGCCGCAGGCCCCAGAGGGGTAGCCAGGGCATTGCTTGGTTGAGGCAGTTCACTTGATGCGGAGCACCCTACTTCGAGAAGTTGGTTCAGGGAAGCAAACGCAGGGTAACGTGTGTCTCTTTGGACTGGTTAGAAACCACAGGGAGGCAAGCTGAGTGTGCGCGTGGAAACGGGAGCCTGCTGGAACTATCCTTTCTTTCCCATTTGGAAGGCTGCATTCATGCTGCCTCGAAGCTACCTGACGTTCCCTGCTGTTGACAGGCCTGGAAACCCTGTCGAAATGCTTCTGGGAAGAAAATGAGTTTGCTCCGTCTCAATCCGGTGCTTCCGTGGCCGCGGTGGTGGTTAGCCCGACAAGCTCTAGAACGGAAGGGAAACTCAGCGTGAGAACTTGCCTCCAGTTTAGGCCCTGCCTACGTAGCCGGGCAGAAAGGGCGGCATGCAGCAGTTTCCATGTGTTCTTAGTCACCGTTCGGGTTTATGTTAACGGAATTTCCCATTTGAGGACTCCTAGGCCCCTCGGGTGTGCATCCATTTCCCTCCAGGGTCACTGAGGATCTCCAGACACCCCCACGCCGTGGTCCGGCTGAGCAATATCGAGGCCCATTGCTCTGCCCCTCGGAGGCCCCTCCGTGCGTGCCGAGTGATGGGCAACACACTGCACGTTCCTGGAGGAGAGCTACGTTTCCAGAGCCCTCAAACAGCCGCAGGACCAGATCCCTGGTGAGTCCGAAGCTCCCAGGAACTATTTGTCGTCGCCCTTGTGAGAGCTGCCGTGAGGAAACACTCTGCTTTGCCTACTTCGCGGGCCTCGTACCTGAAGTCACTGTGCTCCAGGAGAAAGTCAGCATCTTGCAATGCTGTGTCGCTAACGGGACAGCCAGATTGAGCACAGGCCTGGAGGGAAGGCCCTGACGTGAGGTGCAGAAGCGGAGCCATGCGGCAGTTTCCATGAGGCCGTAGCCTCTGCTCTGCGCGTCTTTAACGGCAGTAGAGTTTTCTGGACACCTGGGAGGCTCGCGGGGGCACCCTGTTCCAGGCTGGAACACAGAGTACTCCCCGGCACCCCTAGGTCTGCCAAGCAACATCCAGGCCCGGAGCCCTTTGGAACCGCGCTCCCTACGCCCAGTGTAGGGAAACGGCCTGCACTCTCTTCTGGAGCAGATTCGTTTCCCCACCAAACCCACACTATCACGAGCAGACTTGTGGCACGTCTCACATGCCTTAGCGGTCTTACGCCTTGCCCTAGCCTGAGCTGCCCCGGGAGAACCCTCGGCCTCGCATTCCATCTAGGACCTCCTGCCTGAAGTCACCCTGCCCCCAAGAGAAAGTCGGCTTGCCTTCTTACTGCGATTTAAGTCCTGTGCTTCCTGTGGCCCTGCAGGCTTTTGAATAGCCGCAGGCCCCAGAGGCGTAGCCAGGGCATTGCTTGGTTGAGGCAGTTCACTTGATGCGGAGCACCCTACTTCGAGAAGTTGGTTCAGGGAAGCAAACGCAGGGTAACGTGTGTCTCTTTGGACTGGTTAGAAACCACAGGGAGGCAAGCTGAGTGTGCGCGTGGAAACGGGAGCCTGCTGGAACTATCCTTTCTTTCCCATTTGGAAGGCTGCATTCATGCTGCCTCGAAGCTACCTGACGTTCCCTGCTGTTGACAGGCCTGGAAGCCCTGTCGAAATGCTTCTGGGAAGAAAAGGAGTTTGCTCCGTCTCAAACCGATGCTTCCGTGGCCGCGGTGGTGGTTAGCCCGACAAGCTCTAGAACGGAAGGGAAACTCAGCGTGAGAACTTGCCTCCAGTTTAGGCCCTGCCTACGTAGCCGGGCAGAAAGGGCGGCATGCAGCAGTTTCCATGTGTTCTTAGTCACCGTTCGGGTTTATGTTAACGGAATTTCCCATTTGAGGACTCCTAGGCCCCTCGGGTGTGCATCCATTTCCCTCCAGGGTCACTGAGGATCTCCAGACACCCCCACGCCGTGGTCCGGCTGAGCAACATCGAGGCCCATTGCTCTGCCCCTCGGAGGCCCCTCCGTGCGTGCCGAGTGATGGGCAACACACTGCACGTTCCTGGAGGAGAGCTACGTTTCCAGAGCCCTCAAACAGCCGCAGGACCAGATCCCTGGTGAGTCCGAAGCTCCCAGGAACTATTTGTCGTCGCCCTTGTGAGAGCTGCCGTGAGGAAACACTCTGCTTTGCCTACTTCGCGGGCCTCGTACCTTAAGTCACTGTGCTCCAGGAGAAAGTCAGCATCTTGCAATGCTGTGTCGCTAACGGGACAGCCAGATTGAGCACAGGCCTGGAGGGAAGGCCCTGACGTGAGGTGCAGAAGCGGAGCAGTGCGGCAGTTTCCATGCGGCCGTAGCCTCTGCTCTGCGCGTCTTTAACGGCAGTAGAGTTTTCTGGACACCTGGGAGGCTCGCGGGGGCACCCTGTTCCAGGCTGGAACACAGAGTACTGCCCGGCACCCCTAGGTCTGCCAAGCAACATCCAGGCCCGGAGCCCTTTGGAGCCGCGCTCCCTACGCCCAGTGTAGGGAAACGGCCTGCACTCTCTTCTGGAGCAGATTCGTTGCCCCACCAAACCCACACTTTCACGAGCAGACTTCTGGCACGTCTCACATGCCTTTGCGGTCTTACGCCTTGCCCTAGCCTGAGCTGCCCCGGGAGACCCCTCGGCCTCGCATTCCATCTAGGACCTCCTGCCTGAAGTCACCCTGCCCCCAAGAGAAAGTCGGCTTGCCTTCTTACTGTGATTTAAGTCCTGTGCTTCCTGTGGCCCTGCAGGCTTTTGAATAGCCGCAGGCCCCAGAGGCGTAGCCAGGGCATTGCTTGGTTGAGGCAGTTCACTTGATGCGGAGCACCCTACTTCGAGAAGTTGGTTCAGGGAAGCAAACGCAGGGTAACGTGTGTCTCTTTGGACTGGTTAGAAACCACAGGGAGGCAAGCTGAGTGTGCGCGTGGAAACGGGAGCCTGCTGGAACTATCCTTTCTTTCCCATTTGGAAGGCTGCATTCATGCTGCCTCGAAGCTACCTGACGTTCCCTGCTGTTGACAGGCCTGGAAGCCCTGTCGAAATGCTTCTGGGAAGAAAATGAGTTTGCTCCGTCTCAACCCGGTGCTTCCGTGGGCGCGGTGGTGGTTAGCCCGACAAGCTCTAGAACGGAAGGGAAACTCAGCGTGAGAACTTGCCTCCAGTTTAGGCCCTGCCTACATAGCCGGGCAGAAAGGGTGGCATGCAGCACTTTCCATGAGTTCTTAGTCACCGTTCGGGTTTATGTTAACGGAATTTCCCATTTGAGGACTCCTAGGCCCCTCGGGTGTGCATCCATTTCCCTCCAAGGTCACTGAGGACCTCCAGACACCCCCACGCCGTGGTCCGGCTGAGCAACATCGAGGCCCATTGCTCTGCCCCTCGGAGGCCCCTCCGTGCGTGCCGAGTGATGGGCAACACACTGCACGTTCCTGGAGGAGAGCTACGTTTCCAGAGCCCTCAAACAGCCGCAGGACCAGATCCCTGGTGAGTCCGAAGCTCCCAGGAACTATTTGTCGTCGCCCTTGTGAGAGCTGCCGTGAGGAAACACTCTGCTTTGCCTACTTCGCGGGCCTCGTACCTGAAGTCACTGTGCTCCAGGAGAAAGTCAGCATCTTGCAATGCTGTGTCGCTAACGGGACAGCCAGATTGAGCACAGGCCTGGAGGGAAGGCCCTGACGTGAGGTGCAGAAGCGGAGCCGTGCGGCAGTTTCCATGAGGCCGTAGCCTCTGCTCTGCGCGTCTTTAACGGCAGTAGAGTTTTCTGGACACCTGGGAGGCTCGCGGGGGCACCCTGTTCCAGGCTGGAACACAGAGTACTCCCCGGCACCCCTAAGTCTGCCAAGCAACATCCAGGCCCGGAGCCCTTTGGAGCCGCGCTCCCTACGCCCAGTGTAGGGAAACGGCCTGCACTCTCTTCTGGAGCAGATTCGTTTCCCCACCAAACCCACACATTCACGAGCAGACTTGTGGCACGTCTCAAATGCCTTAGCGGTCTTACGCCTTGCCCTAGCCTGAGCTGCCCCGGGAGACCCCTCGGCCTCGCATTCCATCTAGGACCTCCTGCCTGAAGTCACCCTGCCCCCAAGAGAAAGTCGGCTTGCCTTCTTACTGCGATTTAAGTCCTGTGCTTCCTGTGGCCCTGCAGGCTTTTGAATAGCCGCAGGCCCCAGAGGCGTAGCCAGGGCATTGCTTGGTTGAGGCAGTTCACTTGATGCGGAGCACCTTACTTCGAGAAGTTGGTTCAGGGAAGCAAACGCAGGGTAACGTGTGTCTCTTTGGACTGGTTAGAAACCACAGGGAGGCAAGCTGAGTGTGCGCGTGGAAACGGGAGCCTGCTGGAACTATCCTTTCTTTCCCATTTCGAAGGCTGCATTCATGCTGCCTCGAAGCTACCTGACGTTCCCTGCTGTTGACAGGCCTGGAAGCCCTGTCGAAATGCTTCTGGGAAGAAAATGAGTTTGCTCCGTCTCAACCCGGTGCTTCCGTGGCCGCGGTGGTGGTTAGCCCGACAAGCTCTAGAACGGAAGGGAAACTCAGCGTGAGAACTTGCCTCCAGTTTAGGCCCTGCCTACGTAGCCGGGCAGAAAGGGCGGCATGCAGCAGTTTCCATGTGTTCTTAGTCACCGTTCGGGTTTATGTTAACGGAATTTCCCATTTGAGGACTCCTAGGCCCCTCGGGTGTGCATCCATTTCCCTCCAGGGTCACTGAGGATCTCCAGACACCCCCACGCCGTGGTCCGGCTGAGCAATATCGAGGCCCATTGCTCTGCCCCTCGGAGGCCCCTCCGTGCGTGCCGAGTGATGGGCAACACACTGCACGTTCCTGGAGGAGAGCTACGTTTCCAGAGCCCTCAAACAGCCGCAGGACCAGATCCCTGGTGAGTCCGAAGCTCCCAGGAACTATTTGTCGTCGCCCTTGTGAGAGCTGCCGTGAGGAAACACTCTGCTTTGCCTACTTCGCGGGCCTCGTACCTGAAGTCACTGTGCTCCAGGAGAAAGTCAGCATCTTGCAATGCTGTGTCGCTAACGGGACAGCCAGATTGAGCACAGGCCTGGAGGGAAGGCCCTGACGTGAGGTGCAGAAGCGGAGCCGTGCGGCAGTTTCCATGAGGCCGTAGACTCTGCTCTGCGCGTCTTTAACGGCAGTAGAGTTTTCTGGACACCTGGGAGGCTCGCGGGGGCACCCTGTTCCAGGCTGGAACACAGAGTACTCCCCGGCACCCCTAGGTCTGCCAAGCAACATCCAGGCCCGGAGCCCTTTGGAGCCGTGCTCCCTACGCCGAGTGTAGGGAAACGGCCTGCACTCTCTTCTGGAGCAGATTCGTTTCCCCACCAAACCCACACTATCACGAGCAGACTTGTGGCACGTCTCACATGCCTTAGCGGTCTTACGCCTTGCCCTAGCCTGAGCTGCCCCGGGAGACCCCTCGGCCTCGCATTCCATCTAGGACCTCCTGCCTGAAGTCACCCTGCCCCCAAGAGAAAGTCGGCTTGCCTTCTTACTGTGATTTAAGTCCTGTGCTTCCTGTGGCCCTGCAGGCTTTTGAATAGCCGCAGGCCCCAGAGGGGTAGCCAGGGCATTGCTTGGTTGAGGCAGTTCACTTGATGCGGAGCACCCTACTTCGAGAAGTTGGTTCAGGGAAGCAAACGCAGGGTAACGTGTGTCTCTTTGGACTGGTTAGAAACCACAGGGAGGCAAGCTGAGTGTGCGCGTGGAAACGGGAGCCTGCTGGAACTATCCTTTCTTTCCCATTTGGAAGGCTGCATTCATGCTGCCTCGAAGCTACCTGACGTTCCCTGCTGTTGACAGGCCTGGAAACCCTGTCGAAATGCTTCTGGGAAGAAAATGAGTTTGCTCCGTCTCAATCCGGTGCTTCCGTGGCCGCGGTGGTGGTTAGCCCGACAAGCTCTAGAACGGAAGGGAAACTCAGCGTGAGAACTTGCCTCCAGTTTAGGCCCTGCCTACGTAGCCGGGCAGAAAGGGCGGCATGCAGCACTTTCCATGTGTTCTTAGTCACCGTTCGGGTTTATGTTAACGGAATTTCCCATTTGAGGACTCCTAGGCCCCTCGGGTGTGCATCCATTTCCCTCCAGGGTCACTGAGGATCTCCAGACACCCCCACGCCGTGGTCCGGCTGAGCAATATCGAGGCCCATTGCTCTGCCCCTCGGAGGCCCCTCCGTGCGTGCCGAGTGATGGGCAACACACTGCACGTTCCTGGAGGAGAGCTACGTTTCCAGAGCCCTCAAACAGCCGCAGGACCAGATCCCTGGTGAGTCCGAAGCTCCCAGGAACTATTTGTCGTCGCCCTTGTGAGAGCTGCCGTGAGGAAACACTCTGCTTTGCCTACTTCGCGGGCCTCGTACCTGAAGTCACTGTGCTCCAGGAGAAAGTCAGCATCTTGCAATGCTGTGTCGCTAACGGGACAGCCAGATTGAGCACAGGCCTGGAGGGAAGGCCCTGACGTGAGGTGCAGAAGCGGAGCCGTGCGGCAGTTTCCATGAGGCCGTAGCCTCTGCTCTGCGCGTCTTTAACGGCAGTAGAGTTTTCTGGACACCTGGGAGGCTCGCGGGGGCACCCTGTTCCAGGCTGGAACACAGAGTACTCCCCGGCACCCCTAGGTCTGCCAAGCAACATCCAGGCCCGGAGCCCTTTGGAGCCGTGCTCCCTACGCCGAGTGTAGGGAAACGGCCTGCACTCTCTTCTGGAGCAGATTCGTTTCCCCACCAAACCCACACTATCACGAGCAGACTTGTGGCACGTCTCACATGCCTTAGCGGTCTTACGCCTTGCCCTAGCCTGAGCTGCCCCGGGAGACCCCTCGGCCTCGCATTCCATCTAGGACCTCCTGCCTGAAGTCACCCTGCCCCCAAGAGAAAGTCGGCTTGCCTTCTTACTGTGATTTAAGTCCTGTGCTTCCTGTGGCCCTGCAGGCTTTTGAATAGCCGCAGGCCCCAGAGGCGTAGCCAGGGCATTGCTTGGTTGAGGCAGTTCACTTGATGCGGAGCACCCTACTTCGAGAAGTTGGTTCAGGGAAGCAAACGCAGGGTAACGTGTGTCTCTTTGGACTGGTTAGAAACCACAGGGAGGCAAGCTGAGTGTGCGCGTGGAAACGGGAGCCTGCTGGAACTATCCTTTCTTTCCCATTTGGAAGGCTGCATTCATGCTGCCTCGAAGCTACCTGACGTTCCCTGCTGTTGACAGGCCTGGAAACCCTGTCGAAATGCTTCTGGGAAGAAAAGGAGTTTGCTCCGTCTCAACCCGGTGCTTCCGTGGCCGCGGTGGTGGTTAGCGCGACAAGCTCTAGAACGGAAGGGAAACTCAGCGTGAGAACTTGCCTCCAGTTTAGGCCCTGCCTACGTAGCCGGGCAGAAAGGGCGGCATGCAGCAGTTTCCATGTGTTCTTAGTCACCGTTCGGGTTTATGTTAACGGAATTTCCCATTTGAGGACTCCTAGGCCCCTCGGGTGTGCATCCATTTCCCTCCAGGGTCACTGAGGATCTCCAGACACCCCCACGCCGTGGTCCGGCTGAGCAATATCGAGGCCCATTGCTCTGCCCCTCGGAGGCCCCTCCGTGCGTGCCGAGTGATGGGCAACACACTGCACGTTCCTGGAGGAGAGCTACGTTTCCAGAGCCCTCAAACAGCCGCAGGACCAGATCCCTGGTGAGTCCGAAGCTCCCAGGAACTATTTGTCGTCGCCCTTGTGAGAGCTGCCGTGAGGAAACACTCTGCTTTGCCTACTTCGCGGGCCTCGTACCTGAAGTCACTGTGCTCCAGGAGAAAGTCAGCATCTTGCAATGCTGTGTCCCTAACGGGACAGCCAGATTGAGCACAGGCCTGGAGGGAAGGCCCTGACGTGAGGTGCAGAAGCGGAGCCATGCGGCAGTTTCCATGAGGCCGTAGACTCTGCTCTGCGCGTCTTTAACGGCAGTAGAGTTTTCTGGACACCTGGGAGGCTCGCGGGGGCACCCTGTTCCAGGCTGGAACACAGAGTACTCCCCGGCACCCCTAGGTCTGCCAAGCAACATCCAGGCCCGGAGCCCTTTGGAGCCGCGCTCCCTACGCCCAGTGTAGGGAAACGGCCTGCACTCTCTTCTGGAGCAGATTCGTTGCCCCACCAAACCCACACTTTCACGAGCAGACTTCTGGCACGTCTCAAATGCCTTAGCGGTCTTACGCCTTGCCCTAGCCTGAGCTGCCCCGGGAGAACCCTCGGCCTCGCATTCCATCTAGGACCTCCTGCCTGAAGTCACCCTGCCCCCAAGAGAAAGTCGGCTTGCCTTCTTACTGCGATTTAAGCCCTGTGCTTCCTGTGGCCCTGCAGGCTTTTGAATAGCCGCAGGCCCCAGAGGCGTAGCCAGGGCATTGCTTGGTTGAGGCAGTTCACTTGATGCGGAGCACCCTACTTCGAGAAGTTGGTTCAGGGAAGCAAACGCAGGGTAACGTGTGTCTCTTTGGACTGGTTAGAAACCACAGGGAGGCAAGCTGAGTGTGCGCGTGGAAACGGGAGCCTGCTGGAACTATCCTTTCTTTCCCATTTGGAAGGCTGCATTCATGCTGCCTCGAAGCTACCTGACGTTCCCTGCTGTTGACAGGCCTGGAAGCCCTGTCGAAATGCTTCTGGGAAGAAAAGGAGTTTGCTCCGTCTCAACCCGGTGCTTCCGTGGCCGCGGTGGTGGTTAGCCCGACAAGCTCTAGAACGGAAGGGAAACTCAGCGTGAGAACTTGCCTCCAGTTTAGGCCCTGCCTACGTAGCCGGGCAGAAAGGGCGGCATGCAGCACTTTCCATGAGTTCTTAGTCACCGTTCGGGTTTATGTTAACGGAATTTCCCATTTGAGGACTCCTAGGCCCCTCGGGTGTGCATCCATTTCCCTCCAGGGTCACTGAGGATCTCCAGACACCCCCACGCCGTGGTCCGGCTGAGCAATATCGAGGCCCATTGCTCTGCCCCTCGGAGGCCCCTCCGTGCGTGCCGAGTGATGGGCAACACACTGCACGTTCCTGGAGGAGAGCTACGTTTCCAGAGCCCTCAAACAGCCGCAGGACCAGATCCCTGGTGAGTCCGAAGCTCCCAGGAACTATTTGTCGTCGCCCTTGTGAGAGCTGCCGTGAGGAAACACTCTGCTTTGCCTACTTCGCGGGCCTCGTACCTGAAGTCACTGTGCTCCAGGAGAAAGTCAGCATCTTGCAATGCTGTGTCGCTAACGGGACAGCCAGATTGAGCACAGGCCTGGAGGGAAGGCCCTGACGTGAGGTGCAGAAGCGGAGCCGTGCGGCAGTTTCCATGAGGCCGTAGCCTCTGCTCTGCGCGTCTTTAACGGCAGTAGAGTTTTCTGGACACCTGGGAGGCTCGCGGGGGCACCCTGTTCCAGGCTGGAACACAGAGTACTCCCCGGCACCCCTAGGTCTGCCAAGCAACATCCAGGCCCGGAGCCCTTTGGAGCCGCGCTCCCTACGCCCAGTGTAGGGAAACGGCCTGCACTCTCTTCTGGAGCAGATTCGTTTCCCCACCAAACCCACACTATCACGAGCAGACTTGTGGCACGTCTCAAATGCCTTAGCGGTCTTACGCCTTGCCCTAGCCTGAGCTGCCCCGGGAAACCCCTCGGCCTCGCATTCCATCTAGGACCTCCTGCCTGAAGTCACCCTGCCCCCAAGAGAAAGTCGGCTTGCCTTCTTACTGCGATTTAAGCCCTGTGCTTCCTGTGGCCCTGCAGGCTTTTGAATAGCCGCAGGCCCCAGAGGCGTAGCCAGGACATTCCTTGGTTGAGGCAGTTCTCTTGATGCGGAGCACCCTACTTCGAGAAGTTGGTTCAGGGAAGCAAACGCAGGGTAACGTGTGTCTCTTTGGACTGGTTAGAAACCACAGGGAGGCAAGCTGAGTGTGCGCGTGGAAACGGGAGCCTGCTGGAACTATCCTTTCTTTCCCATTTGGAAGGCTGCATTCATGCTGCCTCGAAGCTACCTGACGTTCCCTGCTGTTGACAGGCCTGGAAGCCCTGTCGAAATGCTTCTGGGAAGAAAAGGAGTTTGCTCCGTCTCAACCCGGTGCTTCCGTGGCCGCGGTGGTGGTTAGCCCGACAAGCTCTAGAACGGAAGGGAAACTCAGCGTGAGAACTTGCCTCCAGTTTAGGCCCTG
Organism: Globicephala melas; assembly: GCF_963455315.2. Lineage (NCBI taxonomy): Eukaryota > Metazoa > Chordata > Mammalia > Artiodactyla > Delphinidae > Globicephala > Globicephala melas. The sequence goes on along the minus strand of NW_027207528.1, from coordinate 195,479 downwards.
CCTACATAGCCGGGCAGAAAGGGTGGCATGCAGCACTTTCCATGAGTTCTTAGTCACCGTTCGGGTTTATGTTAACGGAATTTCCCATTTGAGGACTCCTAGGCCCCTCGGGTGTGCATCCATTTCCCTCCAAGGTCACTGAGGACCTCCAGACACCCCCACGCCGTGGTCCGGCTGAGCAACATCGAGGCCCATTGCTCTGCCCCTCGGAGGCTCCTCCGTGCGTGCCGAGTGATGGGCAACACACTGCACGTTCCTGGAGGAGAGCTACGTTTCCAGAGCCCTCAAACAGCCGCAGGACCAGATCCCTGGTGAGTCCGAAGCTCCCAGGAACTATTTGTCGTCGCCCTTGTGAGAGCTGCCGTGAGGAAACACTCTGCTTTGCCTACTTCGCGGGCCTCGTACCTGAAGTCACTGTGCTCCAGGAGAAAGTCAGCATCTTGCAATGCTGTGTCGCTAACGGGACAGCCAGATTGAGCACAGGCCTGGAGGGAAGGCCCTGACGTGAGGTGCAGAAGCGGAGCCGTGCGGCAGTTTCCATGAGGCCGTAGCCTCTGCTCTGCGCGTCTTTAACGGCAGTAGAGTTTTCTGGACACCTGGGAGGCTCGCGGGGGCACCCTGTTCCAGGCTGGAACACAGAGTACTCCCCGGCACCCCTAGGTCTGCCAAGCAACATCCAGGCCCGGAGCCCTTTGGAGCCGCGCTCCCTACGCCGAGTGTAGGGAAACGGCCTGCACTCTCTTCTGGAGCAGATTCGTTGCCCCACCAAACCCACACTTTCACGAGCAGACTTGTGGCACGTCTCACATGCCTTTGCGGTCTTACGCCTTGCCCTAGCCTGAGCTGCCCCGGGAGACCCCTCGGCCTCGCATTCCATCTAGGACCTCCTGCCTGAAGTCACCCTGCCCCCAAGAGAAAGTCGGCTTGCCTTCTTACTGCGATTTAAGCCCTGTGCTTCCTGTGGCCCTGCAGGCTTTTGAATAGCCGCAGGCCCCAGAGGCGTAGCCAGGGCATTGCTTGGTTGAGGCAGTTCACTTGATGCGGAGCACCCTACTTCGAGAAGTTGGTTCAGGGAAGCAAACGCAGGGTAACGTGTGTCTCTTTGGACTGGTTAGAAACCACAGGGAGGCAAGCTGAGTGTGCGCGTGGAAACGGGAGCCTGCTGGAACTATCCTTTCTTTCCCATTTGGAAGGCTGCATTCATGCTGCCTCGAAGCTACCTGACGTTCCCTGCTGTTGACAGGCCTGGAAGCCCTGTCGAAATGCTTCTGGGAAGAAAATGAGTTTGCTCCGTCTCAACCCGGTGCTTCCGTGGCCGCAGTGGTGGTTAGCCCGACAAGCTCTAGAACGGAAGGGAAACTCAGCGTGAGAACTTGCCTCCAGTTTAGGCCCTGCCTACGTAGCCGGGCAGAAAGGGCGGCATGCAGCACTTTCCATGAGTTCTTAGTCACCGTTCGGGTTTATGTTAACGGAATTTCCCATTTGAGGACTCCTAGGCCCCTCGGGTGTGCATCCATTTCCCTCCAGGGTCACTGAGGATCTCCAGACACCCCCACGCCGTGGTCCGGCTGAGCAACATCGAGGCCCATTGCTCTGCCCCTCGGAGGCTCCTCCGTGCGTGCCGAGTGATGGGCAACACACTGCACGTTCCTGGAGGAGAGCTACGTTTCCAGAGCCCTCAAACAGCCGCAGGACCAGATCCCTGGTGAGTCCGAAGCTCCCAGGAACTATTTGTCGTCGCCCTTGTGAGAGCTGCCGTGAGGAAACACTCTGCTTTGCCTACTTCGCGGGCCTCGTACCTGAAGTCACTGTGCTCCAGGAGAAAGTCAGCATCTTGCAATGCTGTGTCGCTAACGGGACAGCCAGATTGAGCACAGGCCTGGAGGGAAGGCCCTGACGTGAGGTGCAGAAGCGGAGCCGTGCGGCAGTTTCCATGAGGCCGTAGCCTCTGCTCTGCGCGTCTTTAACGGCAGTAGAGTTTTCTGGACACCTGGGAGGCTCGCGGGGGCACCCTGTTCCAGGCTGGAACACAGAGTACTCCCCGGCACCCCTAGGTCTGCCAAGCAACATCCAGGCCCGGAGCCCTTTGGAGCCGCGCTCCCTACGCCCAGTGTAGGGAAACGGCCTGCACTCTCTTCTGGAGCAGATTCGTTGCCCCACCAAACCCACACTTTCACGAGCAGACTTCTGGCACGTCTCAAATGCCTTAGCGGTCTTACGCCTTGCCCTAGCCTGAGCTGCCCCGGGAGAACCCTCGGCCTCGCATTCCATCTAGGACCTCCTGCCTGAAGTCACCCTGCCCCCAAGAGAAAGTCGGCTTGCCTTCTTACTGCGATTTAAGCCCTGTGCTTCCTGTGGCCCTGCAGGCTTTTGAATAGCCGCAGGCCCCAGAGGCGTAGCCAGGGCATTGCTTGGTTGAGGCAGTTCACTTGATGCGGAGCACCCTACTTCGAGAAGTTGGTTCAGGGAAGCAAACGCAGGGTAACGTGTGTCTCTTTGGACTGGTTAGAAACCACAGGGAGGCAAGCTGAGTGTGCGCGTGGAAACGGGAGCCTGCTGGAACTATCCTTTCTTTCCCATTTGGAAGGCTGCATTCATGCTGCCTCGAAGCTACCTGACGTTCCCTGCTGTTGACAGGCCTGGAAGCCCTGTCGAAATGCTTCTGGGAAGAAAATGAGTTTGCTCCGTCTCAACCCGGTGCTTCCGTGGGCGCGGTGGTGGTTAGCCCGACAAGCTCTAGAACGGAAGGGAAACTCAGCGTGAGAACTTGCCTCCAGTTTAGGCCCTGCCTACATAGCCGGGCAGAAAGAGTGGCATGCAGCACTTTCCATGAGTTCTTAGTCACCGTTCGGGTTTATGTTAACGGAATTTCCCATTTGAGGACTCCTAGGCCCCTCGGGTGTGCATCCATTTCCCTCCAAGGTCACTGAGGACCTCCAGACACCCCCACGCCGTGGTCCGGCTGAGCAACATCGAGGCCCATTGCTCTGCCCCTCGGAGGCCCCTCCGTGCGTGCCGAGTGATAGGCAACACACTGCACGTTCCTGGAGGAGAGCTACGTTTCCAGAGCCCTCAAACAGCCGCAGGACCAGATCCCTGGTGAGTCCGAAGCTCCCAGGAACTATTTGTCGTCGCCCTTGTGAGAGCTGCCGTGAGGAAACACTCTGCTTTGCCTACTTCGCGGGCCTCGTACCTGAAGTCACTGTGCTCCAGGAGAAAGTCAGCATCTTGCAATGCTGTGTCGCTAACGGGACAGCCAGATTGAGCACAGGCCTGGAGGGAAGGCCCTGACGTGAGGTGCAGAAGCGGAGCCGTGCGGCAGTTTCCATGAGGCCGTAGCCTCTGCTCTGCGCGTCTTTAACGGCAGTAGAGTTTTCTGGACACCTGGGAGGCTCGCGGGGGCACCCTGTTCCAGGCTGGAACACAGAGTACTCCCCGGCACCCCTAGGTCTGCCAAGCAACATCCAGGCCCGGAGCCCTTTGGAGCCGCGCTCCCTACGCCGAGTGTAGGGAAACGGCCTGCACTCTCTTCTGGAGCAGATTCGTTGCCCCACCAAACCCACACTTTCACGAGCAGACTTGTGGCACGTCTCACATGCCTTTGCGGTCTTACGCCTTGCCCTAGCCTGAGCTGCCCCGGGAGACCCCTCGGCCTCGCATTCCATCTAGGACCTCCTGCCTGAAGTCACCCTGCCCCCAAGAGAAAGTCGGCTTGCCTTCTTACTGCGATTTAAGCCCTGTGCTTCCTGTGGCCCTGCAGGCTTTTGAATAGCCGCAGGCCCCAGAGGCGTAGCCAGGGCATTGCTTGGTTGAGGCAGTTCACTTGATGCGGAGCACCCTACTTCGAGAAGTTGGTTCAGGGAAGCAAACGCAGGGTAACGTGTGTCTCTTTGGACTGGTTAGAAACCACAGGGAGGCAAGCTGAGTGTGCGCGTGGAAACGGGAGCCTGTGGAACTATCCTTTCTTTCCCATTTGGAAGGCTGCATTCATGCTGCCTCGAAGCTACCTGACGTTCCCTGCTGTTGACAGGCCTGGAAGCCCTGTCGAAATGCTTCTGGGAAGAAAATGAGTTTGCTCCGTCTCAACCCGGTGCTTCCGTGGCCGCAGTGGTGGTTAGCCCGACAAGCTCTAGAACGGAAGGGAAACTCAGCGTGAGAACTTGCCTCCAGTTTAGGCCCTGCCTACGTAGCCGGGCAGAAAGGGCGGCATGCAGCACTTTCCATGAGTTCTTAGTCACCGTTCGGGTTTATGTTAACGGAATTTCCCATTTGAGGACTCCTAGGCCCCTCGGGTGTGCATCCATTTCCCTCCAAGGTCACTGAGGACCTCCAGACACCCCCACGCCGTGGTCCGGCTGAGCAACATCGAGGCCCATTGCTCTGCCCCTCGGAGGCCCCTCCGTGCGTGCCGAGTGATGGGCAACACACTGCACGTTCCTGGAGGAGAGCTACGTTTCCAGAGCCCTCAAACAGCCGCAGGACCAGATCCCTGGTGAGTCCGAAGCTCCCAGGAACTATTTGTCGTCGCCCTTGTGAGAGCTGCCGTGAGGAAACACTCTGCTTTGCCTACTTCGCGGGCCTCGTACCTGAAGTCACTGTGCTCCAGGAGAAAGTCAGCATCTTGCAATGCTGTGTCGCTAACGGGACAGCCAGATTGAGCACAGGCCTGGAGGGAAGGCCCTGACGTGAGGTGCAGAAGCGGAGCCGTGCGGCAGTTTCCATGAGGCTGTAGCCTCTGCTCTGCGCGTCTTTAACGGCAGTAGAGTTTTCTGGACACCTGGGAGGCTCGCGGGGGCACCCTGTTCCAGGCTGGAACACAGAGTACTCCCCGGCACCCCTAGGTCTGCCAAGCAACATCCAGGCCCGTAGCCCTTTGGAGCCGCGCTCCCTACGCCCAGTGTAGGGAAACGGCCTGCACTCTCTTCTGGAGCAGATTCGTTGCCCCACCAAACCCACACTTTCACGAGCAGACTTGTGGCACGTCTCAAATGCCTTAGCGGTCTTACGCCTTGCCCTAGCCTGAGCTGCCCCGGGAGACCCCTCGGCCTCGCATTCCATCTAGGACCTCCTGCCTGAAGTCACCCTGCCCCCAAGAGAAAGTCGGCTTGCCTTCTTACTGCGATTTAAGTCCTGTGCTTCCTGTGGCCCTGCAGGCTTTTGAATAGCCGCAGGCCCCAGAGGCGTAGCCAGGGCATTGCTTGGTTGAGGCAGTTCACTTGATGCGGAGCACCCTACTTCGAGAAGTTGGTTCAGGGAAGCAAACGCAGGGTAACGTGTGTCTCTTTGGACTGGTTAGAAACCACAGGGAGGCAAGCTGAGTGTGCGCGTGGAAACGGGAGCCTGCTGGAACTATCCTTTCTTTCCCATTTGGAAGGCTGCATTCATGCTGCCTCGAAGCTACCTGACGTTCCCTGCTGTTGACAGGCCTGGAAACCCTGTCGAAATGCTTCTGGGAAGAAAATGAGTTTGCTCCGTCTCAACCCGGTGCTTCCGTGGCCGCGGTGGTGGTTAGCCCGACAAGCTCTAGAACGGAAGGGAAACTCAGCGTGAGAACTTGCCTCCAGTTTAGGCCCTGCCTACGTAGCCGGGCAGAAAGGGCGGCATGCAGCAGTTTCCATGTGTTCTTAGTCACCGTTCGGGTTTATGTTAACGGAATTTCCCATTTGAGGACTCCTAGGCCCCTCGGGTGTGCATCCATTTCCCTCCAGGGTCACTGAGGATCTCCAGACACCCCCACGCCGTGGTCCGGCTGAGCAATATCGAGGCCCATTGCTCTGCCCCTCGGAGGCCCCTCCGTGCATGCCGAGTGATGGGCAACACACTGCACGTTCCTGGAGGAGAGCTACGTTTCCAGAGCCCTCAAACAGCCGCAGGACCAGATCCCTGGTGAGTCCGAAGCTCCCAGGAACTATTTGTCGTCGCCCTTGTGAGAGCTGCCGTGAGGAAACACTCTGCTTTGCCTACTTCGCGGGCCTCGTACCTGAAGTCACTGTGCTCCAGGAGAAAGTCAGCATCTTGCAATGCTGTGTCGCTAACGGGACAGCCAGATTGAGCACAGGCCTGGAGGGAAGGCCCTGACGTGAGGTGCAGAAGCGGAGCCGTGCGGAAGTTTCCATGAGGCCGTAGCCTCTGCTCTGCGCGTCTTTAACGGCAGTAGAGTTTTCTGGACACCTGGGAGGCTCGCGGGGGCACCCTGTTCCAGGCTGGAACACAGAGTACTCCCCGGCACCCCTAGGTCTGCCAAGCAACATCCAGGCCCGGAGCCCTTTGGAGCCGCGCTCCCTACGCCCAGTGTAGGGAAACGGCCTGCACTCTCTTCTGGAGCAGATTCGTTTCCCCACCAAACCCACACTATCACGAGCAGACTTGTGGCACGTCTCACATGCCTTAGCGGTCTTACGCCTTGCCCTAGCCTGAGCTGCCCCGGGAGACCCCTCGGCCTCGCATTCCATCTAGGACCTCCTGCCTGAAGTCACCCTGCCCCCAAGAGAAAGTCGGCTTGCCTTCTTACTGCGATTTAAGCCCTGTGCTTCCTGTGGCCCTGCAGGCTTTTGAATAGCCGCAGTCCCCAGAGGCGTAGCCAGGACATTCCTTGGTTGAGGCAGTTCTCTTGATGCGGAGCACCCTACTTCGAGAAGTTGGTTCAGGGAAGCAAACGCAGGGTAACGTGTGTCTCTTTGGACTGGTTAGAAACCACAGGGAGGCAAGCTGAGTGTGCGCGTGGAAACGGGAGCCTGCTGGAACTATCCTTTCTTTCCCATTTGGAAGGCTGCATTCATGCTGCCTCGAAGCTACCTGACGTTCCCTGCTGTTGACAGGCCTGGAAGCCCTGTCGAAATGCTTCTGGGAAGAAAATGAGTTTGCTCCGTCTCAACCCGGTGCTTCCGTGGGCGCGGTGGTGGTTAGCCCGACAAGCTCTAGAACGGAAGGGAAACTCAGCGTGAGAACTTGCCTCCAGTTTAGGCCCTGCCTGCATAGCCGGGCAGAAAGAGTGGCATGCAGCACTTTCCATGAGTTCTCAGTCACCGTTCGGGTTTATGTTAACGGAATTTCCCATTTGAGGACTCCTAGGCCCCTCGGGTGTGCATCCATTTCCCTCCAAGATCACTGAGGACCTCCAGACACCCCCACGCCGTGGTCCGGCTGAGCAACATCGAGGCCCATTGCTCTGCCCCTCGGAGGCTCCTCCGTGCGTGCCGAGTGATGGGCAACACACTGCACGTTCCTGGAGGAGAGCTACGTTTCCAGAGCCCTCAAACAGCCGCAGGACCAGATCCCTGGTGAGTCCGAAGCTCCCAGGAACTATTTGTCGTCGCCCTTGTGAGAGCTGCCGTGAGGAAACACTCTGCTTTGCCTACTTCGCGGGCCTCGTACCTGAAGTCACTGTGCTCCAGGAGAAAGTCAGCATCTTGCAATGCTGTGTCGCTAACGGGACAGCCAGATTGAGCACAGGCCTGGAGGGAAGGCCCGGACGTGAGGTGCAGAAGCGGAGCCGTGCGGCAGTTTCCATGAGGCTGTAGCCTCTGCTCTGCGCGTCTTTAACGGCAGTAGAGTTTTCTGGACACCTGGGAGGCTCGCGGGGGCACCCTGTTCCAGGCTGGAACACAGAGTACTCCCCGGCACCCCTAGGTCTGCCAAGCAACATCCAGGCCCGGAGCCCTTTGGAGCCGCGCTCCCTACGCCCAGTGTAGGGAAACGGCCTGCACTCTCTTCTGGAGCAGATTCGTTTCCCCACCAAACCCACACTTTCACGAGCAGACTTGTGGCACGTCTCACATGCCTTTGCGGTCTTACGCCTTGCCCTAGCCTGAGCTGCCCCGGGAGACCCCTCGGCCTCGCATTCCATCTAGGACCTCCTGCCTGAAGTCACCCTGCCCCCAAGAGAAAGTCGGCTTGCCTTCTTACTGCGATTTAAGTCCTGTGCTTCCTGTGGCCCTGCAGGCTTTTGAATAGCCGCAGGCCCCAGAGGCGTAGCCAGGGCATTGCTTGGTTGAGGCAGTTCACTTGATGCGGAGCACCCTACTTCGAGAAGTTGGTTCAGGGAAGCAAACGCAGGGTAACGTGTGTCTCTTTGGACTGGTTAGAAACCACAGGGAGGCAAGCTGAGTGTGCGCGTGGAAACGGGAGCCTGCTGGAACTATCCTTTCTTTCCCATTTGGAAGGCTGCATTCATGCTGCCTCGAAGCTACCTGACGTTCCCTGCTGTTGACAGGCCTGGAAACCCTGTCGAAATGCTTCTGGGAAGAAAATGAGTTTGCTCCGTCTCAACCCGGTGCTTCCGTGGCCGCGGTGGTGGTTAGCCCGACAAGCTCTAGAACGGAAGGGAAACTCAGCGTGAGAACTTGCCTCCAGTTTAGGCCCTGCCTACGTAGCCGGGCAGAAAGGGCGGCATGCAGCAGTTTCCATGTGTTCTTAGTCACCGTTCGGGTTTATGTTAACGGAATTTCCCATTTGAGGACTCCTAGGCCCCTCGGGTGTGCATCCATTTCCCTCCAGGGTCACTGAGGATCTCCAGACACCCCCACGCCGTGGTCCGGCTGAGCAATATCGAGGCCCATTGCTCTGCCCCTCGGAGGCCCCTCCGTGCATGCCGAGTGATGGGCAACACACTGCACGTTCCTGGAGGAGAGCTACGTTTCCAGAGCCCTCAAACAGCCGCAGGACCAGATCCCTGGTGAGTCCGAAGCTCCCAGGAACTATTTGTCGTCGCCCTTGTGAGAGCTGCCGTGAGGAAACACTCTGCTTTGCCTACTTCGCGGGCCTCGTACCTGAAGTCACTGTGCTCCAGGAGAAAGTCAGCATCTTGCAATGCTGTGTCGCTAACGGGACAGCCAGATTGAGCACAGGCCTGGAGGGAAGGCCCTGACGTGAGGTGCAGAAGCGGAGCCGTGCGGAAGTTTCCATGAGGCCGTAGCCTCTGCTCTGCGCGTCTTTAACGGCAGTAGAGTTTTCTGGACACCTGGGAGGCTCGCGGGGGCACCCTGTTCCAGGCTGGAACACAGAGTACTCCCCGGCACCCCTAGGTCTGCCAAGCAACATCCAGGCCCGGAGCCCTTTGGAGCCGCGCTCCCTACGCCCAGTGTAGGGAAACGGCCTGCACTCTCTTCTGGAGCAGATTCGTTTCCCCACCAAACCCACACTATCACGAGCAGACTTGTGGCACGTCTCACATGCCTTAGCGGTCTTACGCCTTGCCCTAGCCTGAGCTGCCCCGGGAGACCCCTCGGCCTCGCATTCCATCTAGGACCTCCTGCCTGAAGTCACCCTGCCCCCAAGAGAAAGTCGGCTTGCCTTCTTACTGCGATTTAAGCCCTGTGCTTCCTGTGGCCCTGCAGGCTTTTGAATAGCCGCAGTCCCCAGAGGCGTAGCCAGGACATTCCTTGGTTGAGGCAGTTCTCTTGATGCGGAGCACCCTACTTCGAGAAGTTGGTTCAGGGAAGCAAACGCAGGGTAACGTGTGTCTCTTTGGACTGGTTAGAAACCACAGGGAGGCAAGCTGAGTGTGCGCGTGGAAACGGGAGCCTGCTGGAACTATCCTTTCTTTCCCATTTGGAAGGCTGCATTCATGCTGCCTCGAAGCTACCTGACGTTCCCTGCTGTTGACAGGCCTGGAAGCCCTGTCGAAATGCTTCTGGGAAGAAAATGAGTTTGCTCCGTCTCAACCCGGTGCTTCCGTGGGCGCGGTGGTGGTTAGCCCGACAAGCTCTAGAACGGAAGGGAAACTCAGCGTGAGAACTTGCCTCCAGTTTAGGCCCTGCCTGCATAGCCGGGCAGAAAGAGTGGCATGCAGCACTTTCCATGAGTTCTCAGTCACCGTTCGGGTTTATGTTAACGGAATTTCCCATTTGAGGACTCCTAGGCCCCTCGGGTGTGCATCCATTTCCCTCCAAGATCACTGAGGACCTCCAGACACCCCCACGCCGTGGTCCGGCTGAGCAACATCGAGGCCCATTGCTCTGCCCCTCGGAGGCTCCTCCGTGCGTGCCGAGTGATGGGCAACACACTGCACGTTCCTGGAGGAGAGCTACGTTTCCAGAGCCCTCAAACAGCCGCAGGACCAGATCCCTGGTGAGTCCGAAGCTCCCAGGAACTATTTGTCGTCGCCCTTGTGAGAGCTGCCGTGAGGAAACACTCTGCTTTGCCTACTTCGCGGGCCTCGTACCTGAAGTCACTGTGCTCCAGGAGAAAGTCAGCATCTTGCAATGCTGTGTCGCTAACGGGACAGCCAGATTGAGCACAGGCCTGGAGGGAAGGCCCTGACGTGAGGTGCAGAAGCGGAGCCGTGCGGCAGTTTCCATGAGGCTGTAGCCTCTGCTCTGCGCGTCTTTAACGGCAGTAGAGTTTTCTGGACACCTGGGAGGCTCGCGGGGGCACCCTGTTCCAGGCTGGAACACAGAGTACTCCCCGGCACCCCTAGGTCTGCCAAGCAACATCCAGGCCCGGAGCCCTTTGGAGCCGCGCTCCCTACGCCCAGTGTAGGGAAACGGCCTGCACTCTCTTCTGGAGCAGATTCGTTTCCCCACCAAACCCACACTTTCACGAGCAGACTTGTGGCACGTCTCACATGCCTTTGCGGTCTTACGCCTTGCCCTAGCCTGAGCTGCCCCGGGAGACCCCTCGGCCTCGCATTCCATCTAGGACCTCCTGCCTGAAGTCACCCTGCCCCCAAGAGAAAGTCGGCTTGCCTTCTTACTGCGATTTAAGTCCTGTGCTTCCTGTGGCCCTGCAGGCTTTTGAATAGCCGCAGGCCCCAGAGGCGTAGCCAGGGCATTGCTTGGTTGAGGCAGTTCACTTGATGCGGAGCACCCTACTTCGAGAAGTTGGTTCAGGGAAGCAAACGCAGGGTAACGTGTGTCTCTTTGGACTGGTTAGAAACCACAGGGAGGCAAGCTGAGTGTGCGCGTGGAAACGGGAGCCTGCTGGAACTATCCTTTCTTTCCCATTTGGAAGGCTGCATTCATGCTGCCTCGAAGCTACCTGACGTTCCCTGCTGTTGACAGGCCTGGAAACCCTGTCGAAATGCTTCTGGGAAGAAAATGAGTTTGCTCCGTCTCAACCCGGTGCTTCCGTGGCCGCGGTGGTGGTTAGCCCGACAAGCTCTAGAACGGAAGGGAAACTCAGCGTGAGAACTTGCCTCCAGTTTAGGCCCTGCCTACGTAGCCGGGCAGAAAGGGCGGCATGCAGCAGTTTCCATGTGTTCTTAGTCACCGTTCGGGTTTATGTTAACGGAATTTCCCATTTGAGGACTCCTAGGCCCCTCGGGTGTGCATCCATTTCCCTCCAGGGTCACTGAGGATCTCCAGACACCCCCACGCCGTGGTCCGGCTGAGCAATATCGAGGCCCATTGCTCTGCCCCTCGGAGGCCCCTCCGTGCATGCCGAGTGATGGGCAACACACTGCACGTTCCTGGAGGAGAGCTACGTTTCCAGAGCCCTCAAACAGCCGCAGGACCAGATCCCTGGTGAGTCCGAAGCTCCCAGGAACTATTTGTCGTCGCCCTTGTGAGAGCTGCCGTGAGGAAACACTCTGCTTTGCCTACTTCGCGGGCCTCGTACCTGAAGTCACTGTGCTCCAGGAGAAAGTCAGCATCTTGCAATGCTGTGTCGCTAACGGGACAGCCAGATTGAGCACAGGCCTGGAGGGAAGGCCCTGACGTGAGGTGCAGAAGCGGAGCCGTGCGGCAGTTTCCATGAGGCCGTAGCCTCTGCTCTGCGCGTCTTTAACGGCAGTAGAGTTTTCTGGACACCTGGGAGGCTCGCGGGGGCACCCTGTTCCAGGCTGGAACACAGAGTACTCCCCGGCACCCCTAGGTCTGCCAAGCAACATCCAGGCCCGGAGCCCTTTGGAGCCGCGCTCCCTACGCCCAGTGTAGGGAAACGGCCTGCACTCTCTTCTGGAGCAGATTCGTTTCCCCACCAAACCCACACTATCACGAGCAGACTTGTGGCACGTCTCACATGCCTTAGCGGTCTTACGCCTTGCCCTAGCCTGAGCTGCCCCGGGAGACCCCTCGGCCTCGCATTCCATCTAGGACCTCCTGCCTGAAGTCACCCTGCCCCCAAGAGAAAGTCGGCTTGCCTTCTTACTGCGATTTAAGCCCTGTGCTTCCTGTGGCCCTGCAGGCTTTTGAATAGCCGCAGTCCCCAGAGGCGTAGCCAGGACATTCCTTGGTTGAGGCAGTTCTCTTGATGCGGAGCACCCTACTTCGAGAAGTTGGTTCAGGGAAGCAAACGCAGGGTAACGTGTGTCTCTTTGGACTGGTTAGAAACCACAGGGAGGCAAGCTGAGTGTGCGCGTGGAAACGGGAGCCTGCTGGAACTATCCTTTCTTTCCCATTTGGAAGGCTGCATTCATGCTGCCTCGAAGCTACCTGACGTTCCCTGCTGTTGACAGGCCTGGAAGCCCTGTCGAAATGCTTCTGGGAAGAAAATGAGTTTGCTCCGTCTCAACCCGGTGCTTCCGTGGGCGCGGTGGTGGTTAGCCCGACAAGCTCTAGAACGGAAGGGAAACTCAGCGTGAGAACTTGCCTCCAGTTTAGGCCCTGCCTGCATAGCCGGGCAGAAAGAGTGGCATGCAGCACTTTCCATGAGTTCTCAGTCACCGTTCGGGTTTATGTTAACGGAATTTCCCATTTGAGGACTCCTAGGCCCCTCGGGTGTGCATCCATTTCCCTCCAAGATCACTGAGGACCTCCAGACACCCCCACGCCGTGGTCCGGCTGAGCAACATCGAGGCCCATTGCTCTGCCCCTCGGAGGCTCCTCCGTGCGTGCCGAGTGATGGGCAACACACTGCACGTTCCTGGAGGAGAGCTACGTTTCCAGAGCCCTCAAACAGCCGCAGGACCAGATCCCTGGTGAGTCCGAAGCTCCCAGGAACTATTTGTCGTCGCCCTTGTGAGAGCTGCCGTGAGGAAACACTCTGCTTTGCCTACTTCGCGGGCCTCGTACCTGAAGTCACTGTGCTCCAGGAGAAAGTCAGCATCTTGCAATGCTGTGTCGCTAACGGGACAGCCAGATTGAGCACAGGCCTGGAGGGAAGGCCCTGACGTGAGGTGCAGAAGCGGAGCCGTGCGGCAGTTTCCATGAGGCTGTAGCCTCTGCTCTGCGCGTCTTTAACGGCAGTAGAGTTTTCTGGACACCTGGGAGGCTCGCGGGGGCACCCTGTTCCAGGCTGGAACACAGAGTACTCCCCGGCACCCCTAGGTCTGCCAAGCAACATCCAGGCCCGGAGCCCTTTGGAGCCGCGCTCCCTACGCCCAGTGTAGGGAAACGGCCTGCACTCTCTTCTGGAGCAGATTCGTTTCCCCACCAAACCCACACTTTCACGAGCAGACTTGTGGCACGTCTCACATGCCTTTGCGGTCTTACGCCTTGCCCTAGCCTGAGCTGCCCCGGGAGACCCCTCGGCCTCGCATTCCATCTAGGACCTCCTGCCTGAAGTCACCCTGCCCCCAAGAGAAAGTCGGCTTGCCTTCTTACTGCGATTTAAGCCCTGTGCTTCCTGTGGCCCTGCAGGCTTTTGAATAGCCGCAGGCCCCAGAGGCGTAGCCAGGACATTCCTTGGTTGAGGCAGTTCACTTGATGCGGAGCACCCTACTTCGAGAAGTTGGTTCAGGGAAGCAAACGCAGGGTAACGTGTGTCTCTTTGGACTGGTTAGAAACCACAGGGAGGCAAGCTGAGTGTGCGCGTGGAAACGGGAGCCTGCTGGAACTATCCTTTCTTTCCCATTTGGAAGGCTGCATTCATGCTGCCTCGAAGCTACCTGACGTTCCCTGCTGTTGACAGGCCTGGAAACCCTGTCGAAATGCTTCTGGGAAGAAAATGAGTTTGCTCCGTCTCAACCCGGTGCTTCCGTGGCCGCGGTGGTGGTTAGCCCGACAAGCTCTAGAACGGAAGGGAAACTCAGCGTGAGAACTTGCCTCCAGTTTAGGCCCTGCCTACGTAGCCGGGCAGAAAGGGCGGCATGCAGCAGTTTCCATGTGTTCTTAGTCACCGTTCGGGTTTATGTTAACGGAATTTCCCATTTGAGGACTCCTAGGCCCCTCGGGTGTGCATCCATTTCCCTCCAGGGTCACTGAGGATCTCCAGACACCCCCACGCCGTGGTCCGGCTGAGCAATATCGAGGCCCATTGCTCTGCCCCTCGGAGGCCCCTCCGTGCGTGCCGAGTGATGGGCAACACACTGCACGTTCCTGGAGGAGAGCTACGTTTCCAGAGCCCTCAAACAGCCGCAGGACCAGATCCCTGGTGAGTCCGAAGCTCCCAGGAACTATTTGTCGTCGCCCTTGTGAGAGCTGCCGTGAGGAAACACTCTGCTTTGCCTACTTCGCGGGCCTCGTACCTGAAGTCACTGTGCTCCAGGAGAAAGTCAGCATCTTGCAATGCTGTGTCGCTAACGGGACAGCCAGATTGAGCACAGGCCTGGAGGGAAGGCCCTGACGTGAGGTGCAGAAGCGGAGCCGTGCGGCAGTTTCCATGAGGCCGTAGCCTCTGCTCTGCGCGTCTTTAACGGCAGTAGAGTTTTCTGGACACCTGGGAGGCTCGCGGGGGCACCCTGTTCCAGGCTGGAACACAGAGTACTCCCCGGCACCCCTAGGTCTGCCAAGCAACATCCAGGCCCGGAGCCCTTTGGAGCCGCGCTCCCTACGCCGAGTGTAGGGAAACGGCCTGCACTCTCTTCTGGAGCAGATTCGTTGCCCCACCAAACCCACACTTTCACGAGCAGACTTCTGGCACGTCTCACATGCCTTTGCGGTCTTACGCCTTGCCCTAGCCTGAGCTGCCCCGGGAGACCCCTCGGCCTCGCATTCCATCTAGGACCTCCTGCCTGAAGTCACCCTGCCCCCAAGAGAAAGTCGGCTTGCCTTCTTACTGCGATTTAAGCCCTGTGCTTCCTGTGGCCCTGCAGGCTTTTGAATAGCCGCAGGCCCCAGAGGCGTAGCCAGGGCATTGCTTGGTTGAGGCAGTTCACTTGATGCGGAGCACCCTACTTCGAGAAGTTGGTTCAGGGAAGCAAACGCAGGGTAACGTGTGTCTCTTTGGACTGGTTAGAAACCACAGGGAGGCAAGCTGAGTGTGCGCGTGGAAACGGGAGCCTGCTGGAACTATCCTTTCTTTCCCATTTGGAAGGCTGCATTCATGCTGCCTCGAAGCTACCTGACGTTCCCTGCTGTTGACAGGCCTGGAAACCCTGTCGAAATGCTTCTGGGAAGAAAATGAGTTTGCTCCGTCTCAACCCGGTGCTTCCGTGGCCGCGGTGGTGGTTAGCCCGACAAGCTCTAGAACGGAAGGGAAACTCAGCGTGAGAACTTGCCTCCAGTTTAGGCCCTGCCTACGTAGCCGGGCAGAAAGGGCGGCATGCAGCAGTTTCCATGTGTTCTTAGTCACCGTTCGGGTTTATGTTAACGGAATTTCCCATTTGAGGACTCCTAGGCCCCTCGGGTGTGCATCCATTTCCCTCCAGGGTCACTGAGGATCTCCAGACACCCCCACGCCGTGGTCCGGCTGAGCAATATCGAGGCCCATTGCTCTGCCCCTCGGAGGCCCCTCCGTGCGTGCCGAGTGATGGGCAACACACTTCACGTTCCTGGAGGAGAGCTACGTTTCCAGAGCCCTCAAACAGCCGCAGGACCAGATCCCTGGTGAGTCCGAAGCTCCCAGGAACTATTTGTCGTCGCCCTTGTGAGAGCTGCCGTGAGGAAACACTCTGCTTTGCCTACTTCGCGGGCCTCGTACCTGAAGTCACTGTGCTCCAGGAGAAAGTCAGCATCTTGCAATGCTGTGTCGCTAACGGGACAGCCAGATTGAGCACAGGCCTGGAGGGAAGGCCCTGACGTGAGGTGCAGAAGCGGAGCCGTGCGGCAGTTTCCATGAGGCCGTAGCCTCTGCTCTGCGCGTCTTTAACGGCAGTAGAGTTTTCTGGACACCTGGGAGGCTCGCGGGGGCACCCTGTTCCAGGCTGGAACACAGAGTACTCCCCGGCACCCCTAGGTCTGCCAAGCAACATCCAGGCCCGGAGCCCTTTGGAGCCGTGCTCCCTACGCCGAGTGTAGGGAAACGGCCTGCACTCTCTTCTGGAGCAGATTCGTTTCCCCACCAAACCCACACTATCACGAGCAGACTTGTGGCACGTCTCACATGCCTTAGCGGTCTTACGCCTTGCCCTAGCCTGAGCTGCCCCGGGAGACCCCTCGGCCTCGCATTCCATCTAAGACCTCCTGCCTGAAGTCACCCTGCCCCCAAGAGAAAGTCGGCTTGCCTTCTTACTGTGATTTAAGTCCTGTGCTTCCTGTGGCCCTGCAGGCTTTTGAATAGCCGCAGGCCCCAGAGGCGTAGCCAGGGCATTGCTTGGTTGAGGCAGTTCACTTGATGCGGAGCACCCTACTTCGAGAAGTTGGTTCAGGGAAGCAAACGCAGGGTAACGTGTGTCTCTTTGGACTGGTTAGAAACCACAGGGAGGCAAGCTGAGTGTGCGCGTGGAAACGGGAGCCTGCTGGAACTATCCTTTCTTTCCCATTTGGAAGGCTGCATTCATGCTGCCTCGAAGCTACCTGACGTTCCCTGCTGTTGACAGGCCTGGAAGCCCTGTCGAAATGCTTCTGGGAAGAAAAGGAGTTTGCTCCGTCTCAAACCGATGCTTCCGTGGCCGCGGTGGTGGTTAGCCCGACAAGCTCTAGAACGGAAGGGAAACTCAGCGTGAGAACTTGCCTCCAGTTTAGGCCCTGCCTACGTAGCCGGGCAGAAAGGGCGGCATGCAGCAGTTTCCATGTGTTCTTAGTCACCGTTCGGGTTTATGTTAACGGAATTTCCCATTTGAGGACTCCTAGGCCCCTCGGGTGTGCATCCATTTCCCTCCAGGGTCACTGAGGATCTCCAGACACCCCCACGCCGTGGTCCGGCTGAGCAATATCGAGGCCCATTGCTCTGCCCCTCGGAGGCCCCTCCGTGCGTGCCGAGTGATGGGCAACACACTTCACGTTCCTGGAGGAGAGCTACGTTTCCAGAGCCCTCAAACAGCCGCAGGACCAGATCCCTGGTGAGTCCGAAGCTCCCAGGAACTATTTGTCGTCGCCCTTGTGAGAGCTGCCGTGAGGAAACACTCTGCTTTGCCTACTTCGCGGGCCTCGTACCTGAAGTCACTGTGCTCCAGGAGAAAGTCAGCATCTTGCAATGCTGTGTCGCTAACGGGACAGCCAGATTGAGCACAGGCCTGGAGGGAAGGCCCTGACGTGAGGTGCAGAAGCGGAGCCGTGCGGCAGTTTCCATGAGGCCGTAGCCTCTGCTCTGCGCGTCTTTAACGGCAGTAGAGTTTTCTGGACACCTGGGAGGCTCGCGGGGGCACCCTGTTCCAGGCTGGAACACAGAGTACTCCCCGGCACCCCTAGGTCTGCCAAGCAACATCCAGGCCCGGAGCCCTTTGGAGCCGCGCTCCCTACGCCGAGTGTAGGGAAACGGCCTGCACTCTCTTCTGGAGCAGATTCGTTGCCCCACCAAACCCACACTTTCACGAGCAGACTTGTGGCACGTCTCACATGCCTTTGCGGTCTTACGCCTTGCCCTAGCCTGAGCTGCCCCGGGAGACCCCTCGGCCTCGCATTCCATCTAGGACCTCCTGCCTGAAGTCACCCTGCCCCCAAGAGAAAGTCGGCTTGCCTTCTTACTGCGATTTAAGCCCTGTGCTTCCTGTGGCCCTGCAGGCTTTTGAATAGCCGCAGGCCCCAGAGGCGTAGCCAGGGCATTGCTTGGTTGAGGCAGTTCACTTGATGCGGAGCACCCTACTTCGAGAAGTTGGTTCAGGGAAGCAAACGCAGGGTAACGTGTGTCTCTTTGGACTGGTTAGAAACCACAGGGAGGCAAGCTGAGTGTGCGCGTGGAAACGGGAGCCTGCTGGAACTATCCTTTCTTTCCCATTTGGAAGGCTGCATTCATGCTGCCTCGAAGCTACCTGACGTTCCCTGCTGTTGACAGGCCTGGAAGCCCTGTCGAAATGCTTCTGGGAAGAAAATGAGTTTGCTCCGTCTCAACCCGGTGCTTCCGTGGCCGCAGTGGTGGTTAGCCCGACAAGCTCTAGAACGGAAGGGAAACTCAGCGTGAGAACTTGCCTCCAGTTTAGGCCCTGCCTACGTAGCCGGGCAGAAAGGGCGGCATGCAGCACTTTCCATGAGTTCTTAGTCACCGTTCGGGTTTATGTTAACGGAATTTCCCATTTGAGGACTCCTAGGCCCCTCGGGTGTGCATCCATTTCCCTCCAGGGTCACTGAGGATCTCCAGACACCCCCACGCCGTGGTCCGGCTGAGCAACATCGAGGCCCATTGCTCTGCCCCTCGGAGGCTCCTCCGTGCGTGCCGAGTGATGGGCAACACACTGCACGTTCCTGGAGGAGAGCTACGTTTCCAGAGCCCTCAAACAGCCGCAGGACCAGATCCCTGGTGAGTCCGAAGCTCCCAGGAACTATTTGTCGTCGCCCTTGTGAGAGCTGCCGTGAGGAAACACTCTGCTTTGCCTACTTCGCGGGCCTCGTACCTGAAGTCACTGTGCTCCAGGAGAAAGTCAGCATCTTGCAATGCTGTGTCGCTAACGGGACAGCCAGATTGAGCACAGGCCTGGAGGGAAGGCCCTGACGTGAGGTGCAGAAGCGGAGCCGTGCGGCAGTTTCCATGAGGCCGTAGCCTCTGCTCTGCGCGTCTTTAACGGCAGTAGAGTTTTCTGGACACCTGGGAGGCTCGCGGGGGCACCCTGTTCCAGGCTGGAACACAGAGTACTCCCCGGCACCCCTAGGTCTGCCAAGCAACATCCAGGCCCGGAGCCCTTTGGAGCCGCGCTCCCTACGCCCAGTGTAGGGAAACGGCCTGCACTCTCTTCTGGAGCAGATTCGTTGCCCCACCAAACCCACACTTTCACGAGCAGACTTCTGGCACGTCTCAAATGCCTTAGCGGTCTTACGCCTTGCCCTAGCCTGAGCTGCCCCGGGAGAACCCTCGGCCTCGCATTCCATCTAGGACCTCCTGCCTGAAGTCACCCTGCCCCCAAGAGAAAGTCGGCTTGCCTTCTTACTGCGATTTCAGCCCTGTGCTTCCTGTGGCCCTGCAGGCTTTTGAATAGCCGCAGGCCCCAGAGGCGTAGCCAGGGCATTGCTTGGTTGAGGCAGTTCACTTGATGCGGAGCACCCTACTTCGAGAAGTTGGTTCAGGGAAGCAAACGCAGGGTAACGTGTGTCTCTTTGGACTGGTTAGAAACCACAGGGAGGCAAGCTGAGTGTGCGCGTGGAAACGGGAGCCTGCTGGAACTATCCTTTCTTTCCCATTTGGAAGGCTGCATTCATGCTGCCTCGAAGCTACCTGACGTTCCCTGCTGTTGACAGGCCTGGAAGCCCTGTCGAAATGCTTCTGGGAAGAAAATGAGTTTGCTCCGTCTCAACCCGGTGCTTCCGTGGGCGCGGTGGTGGTTAGCCCGACAAGCTCTAGAACGGAAGGGAAACTCAGCGTGAGAACTTGCCTCCAGTTTAGGCCCTGCCTACATAGCCGGGCAGAAAGAGTGGCATGCAGCACTTTCCATGAGTTCTTAGTCACCGTTCGGGTTTATGTTAACGGAATTTCCCATTTGAGGACTCCTAGGCCCCTCGGGTGTGCATCCATTTCCCTCCAAGGTCACTGAGGACCTCCAGACACCCCCACGCCGTGGTCCGGCTGAACAACATCGAGGCCCATTGCTCTGCCCCTCGGAGGCCCCTCCGTGCGTGCCGAGTGATGGGCAACACACTGCACGTTCCTGGAGGAGAGCTACGTTTCCAGAGCCCTCAAACAGCCGCAGGACCAGATCCCTGGTGAGTCCGAAGCTCCCAGGAACTATTTGTCGTCGCCCTTGTGAGAGCTGCCGTGAGGAAACACTCTGCTTTGCCTACTTCGCGGGCCTCGTACCTGAAGTCACTGTGCTCCAGGAGAAAGTCAGCATCTTGCAATGCTGTGTCGCTAACGGGACAGCCAGATTGAGCACAGGCCTGGAGGGAAGGCCCTGACGTGAGGTGCAGAAGCGGAGCCGTGCGGCAGTTTCCATGAGGCTGTAGCCTCTGCTCTGCGCGTCTTTAACGGCAGTAGAGTTTTCTGGACACCTGGGAGGCTCGCGGGGGCACCCTGTTCCAGGCTGGAACACAGAGTACTCCCCGGCACCCCTAGGTCTGCCAAGCAACATCCAGGCCCGTAGCCCTTTGGAGCCGCGCTCCCTACGCCCAGTGTAGGGAAACGGCCTGCACTCTCTTCTGGAGCAGATTCGTTGCCCCACCAAACCCACACTTTCACGAGCAGACTTGTGGCACGTCTCAAATGCCTTAGCGGTCTTACGCCTTGCCCTAGCCTGAGCTGCCCCGGGAGACCCCTCGGCCTCGCATTCCATCTAGGACCTCCTGCCTGAAGTCACCCTGCCCCCAAGAGAAAGTCGGCTTGCCTTCTTACTGCGATTTAAGTCCTGTGCTTCCTGTGGCCCTGCAGGCTTTTGAATAGCCGCAGGCCCCAGAGGCGTAGCCAGGGCATTGCTTGGTTGAGGCAGTTCACTTGATGCGGAGCACCCTACTTCGAGAAGTTGGTTCAGGGAAGCAAACGCAGGGTAACGTGTGTCTCTTTGGACTGGTTAGAAACCACAGGGAGGCAAGCTGAGTGTGCGCGTGGAAACGGGAGCCTGCTGGAACTATCCTTTCTTTCCCATTTGGAAGGCTGCATTCATGCTGCCTCGAAGCTACCTGACGTTCCCTGCTGTTGACAGGCCTGGAAACCCTGTCGAAATGCTTCTGGGAAGAAAATGAGTTTGCTCCGTCTCAACCCGGTGCTTCCGTGGCCGCGGTGGTGGTTAGCCCGACAAGCTCTAGAACGGAAGGGAAACTCAGCGTGAGAACTTGCCTCCAGTTTAGGCCCTGCCTACGTAGCCGGGCAGAAAGGGCGGCATGCAGCAGTTTCCATGTGTTCTTAGTCACCGTTCGGGTTTATGTTAACGGAATTTCCCATTTGAGGACTCCTAGGCCCCTCGGGTGTGCATCCATTTCCCTCCAGGGTCACTGAGGATCTCCAGACACCCCCACGCCGTGGTCCGGCTGAGCAATATCGAGGCCCATTGCTCTGCCCCTCGGAGGCCCCTCCGTGCATGCCGAGTGATGGGCAACACACTGCACGTTCCTGGAGGAGAGCTACGTTTCCAGAGCCCTCAAACAGCCGCAGGACCAGATCCCTGGTGAGTCCGAAGCTCCCAGGAACTATTTGTCGTCGCCCTTGTGAGAGCTGCCGTGAGGAAACACTCTGCTTTGCCTACTTCGCGGGCCTCGTACCTGAAGTCACTGTTCTCCAGGAGAAAGTCAGCATCTTGCAATGCTGTGTCGCTAACGGGACAGCCAGATTGAGCACAGGCCTGGAGGGAAGGCCCTGACGTGAGGTGCAGAAGCGGAGCCGTGCGGAAGTTTCCATGAGGCCGTAGCCTCTGCTCTGCGCGTCTTTAACGGCAGTAGAGTTTTCTGGACACCTGGGAGGCTCGCGGGGGCACCCTGTTCCAGGCTGGAACACAGAGTACTCCCCGGCACCCCTAGGTCTGCCAAGCAACATCCAGGCCCGGAGCCCTTTGGAGCCGCGCTCCCTACGCCCAGTGTAGGGAAACGGCCTGCACTCTCTTCTGGAGCAGATTCGTTTCCCCACCAAACCCACACTATCACGAGCAGACTTGTGGCACGTCTCACATGCCTTAGCGGTCTTACGCCTTGCCCTAGCCTGAGCTGCCCCGGGAGACCCCTCGGCCTCGCATTCCATCTAGGACCTCCTGCCTGAAGTCACCCTGCCCCCAAGAGAAAGTCGGCTTGCCTTCTTACTGCGATTTAAGCCCTGTGCTTCCTGTGGCCCTGCAGGCTTTTGAATAGCCGCAGTCCCCAGAGGCGTAGCCAGGACATTCCTTGGTTGAGGCAGTTCTCTTGATGCGGAGCACCCTACTTCGAGAAGTTGGTTCAGGGAAGCAAACGCAGGGTAACGTGTGTCTCTTTGGACTGGTTAGAAACCACAGGGAGGCAAGCTGAGTGTGCGCGTGGAAACGGGAGCCTGCTGGAACTATCCTTTCTTTCCCATTTGGAAGGCTGCATTCATGCTGCCTCGAAGCTACCTGACGTTCCCTGCTGTTGACAGGCCTGGAAGCCCTGTCGAAATGCTTCTGGGAAGAAAAGGAGTTTGCTCCGTCTCAACCCGGTGCTTCCGTGGGCGCGGTGGTGGTTAGCCCGACAAGCTCTAGAACGGAAGGGAAACTCAGCGTGAGAACTTGCCTCCAGTTTAGGCCCTGCCTGCATAGCCGGGCAGAAAGAGTGGCATGCAGCACTTTCCATGAGTTCTTAGTCACCGTTCGGGTTTATGTTAACGGAATTTCCCATTTGAGGACTCCTAGGCCCCTCGGGTGTGCATCCATTTCCCTCCAAGATCACTGAGGACCTCCAGACACCCCCACGCCGTGGTCCGGCTGAGCAACATCGAGGCCCATTGCTCTGCCCCTCGGAGGCTCCTCCGTGCGTGCCGAGTGATGGGCAACACACTGCACGTTCCTGGAGGAGAGCTACGTTTCCAGAGCCCTCAAACAGCCGCAGGACCAGATCCCTGGTGAGTCCGAAGCTCCCAGGAACTATTTGTCGTCGCCCTTGTGAGAGCTGCCGTGAGGAAACACTCTGCTTTGCCTACTTCGCGGGCCTCGTACCTGAAGTCACTGTGCTCCAGGAGAAAGTCAGCATCTTGCAATGCTGTGTCGCTAACGGGACAGCCAGATTGAGCACAGGCCTGGAGGGAAGGCCCTGACGTGAGGTGCAGAAGCGGAGCCGTGCGGCAGTTTCCATGAGGCTGTAGCCTCTGCTCTGCGCGTCTTTAACGGCAGTAGAGTTTTCTGGACACCTGGGAGGCTCGCGGGGGCACCCTGTTCCAGGCTGGAACACAGAGTACTCCCCGGCACCCCTAGGTCTGCCAAGCAACATCCAGGCCCGGAGCCCTTTGGAGCCGCGCTCCCTACGCCCAGTGTAGGGAAACGGCCTGCACTCTCTTCTGGAGCAGATTCGTTTCCCCACCAAACCCACACTTTCACGAGCAGACTTGTGGCACGTCTCACATGCCTTTGCGGTCTTACGCCTTGCCCTAGCCTGAGCTGCCCCGGGAGACCCCTCGGCCTCGCATTCCATCTAGGACCTCCTGCCTGAAGTCACCCTGCCCCCAAGAGAAAGTCGGCTTGCCTTCTTACTGCGATTTAAGCCCTGTGCTTCCTGTGGCCCTGCAGGCTTTTGAATAGCCGCAGGCCCCAGAGGCGTAGCCAGGACATTCCTTGGTTGAGGCAGTTCACTTGATGCGGAGCACCCTACTTCGAGAAGTTGGTTCAGGGAAGCAAACGCAGGGTAACGTGTGTCTCTTTGGACTGGTTAGAAACCACAGGGAGGCAAGCTGAGTGTGCGCGTGGAAACGGGAGCCTGCTGGAACTATCCTTTCTTTCCCATTTGGAAGGCTGCATTCATGCTGCCTCGAAGCTACCTGACGTTCCCTGCTGTTGACAGGCCTGGAAACCCTGTCGAAATGCTTCTGGGAAGAAAATGAGTTTGCTCCGTCTCAACCCGGTGCTTCCGTGGCCGCGGTGGTGGTTAGCCCGACAAGCTCTAGAACGGAAGGGAAACTCAGCGTGAGAACTTGCCTCCAGTTTAGGCCCTGCCTACGTAGCCGGGCAGAAAGGGCGGCATGCAGCAGTTTCCATGTGTTCTTAGTCACCGTTCGGGTTTATGTTAACGGAATTTCCCATTTGAGGACTCCTAGGCCCCTCGGGTGTGCATCCATTTCCCTCCAGGGTCACTGAGGATCTCCAGACACCCCCACGCCGTGGTCCGGCTGAGCAATATCGAGGCCCATTGCTCTGCCCCTCGGAGGCCCCTCCGTGCGTGCCGAGTGATGGGCAACACACTGCACGTTCCTGGAGGAGAGCTACGTTTCCAGAGCCCTCAAACAGCCGCAGGACCAGATCCCTGGTGAGTCCGAAGCTCCCAGGAACTATTTGTCGTCGCCCTTGTGAGAGCTGCCGTGAGGAAACACTCTGCTTTGCCTACTTCGCGGGCCTCGTACCTGAAGTCACTGTGCTCCAGGAGAAAGTCAGCATCTTGCAATGCTGTGTCGCTAACGGGACAGCCAGATTGAGCACAGGCCTGGAGGGAAGGCCCTGACGTGAGGTGCAGAAGCGGAGCCGTGCGGCAGTTTCCATGAGGCCGTAGCCTCTGCTCTGCGCGTCTTTAACGGCAGTAGAGTTTTCTGGACACCTGGGAGGCTCGCGGGGGCACCCTGTTCCAGGCTGGAACACAGAGTACTCCCCGGCACCCCTAGGTCTGCCAAGCAACATCCAGGCCCGGAGCCCTTTGGAGCCGCGCTCCCTACGCCGAGTGTAGGGAAACGGCCTGCACTCTCTTCTGGAGCAGATTCGTTGCCCCACCAAACCCACACTTTCACGAGCAGACTTGTGGCACGTCTCACATGCCTTTGCGGTCTTACGCCTTGCCCTAGCCTGAGCTGCCCCGGGAGACCCCTCGGCCTCGCATTCCATCTAGGACCTCCTGCCTGAAGTCACCCTGCCCCCAAGAGAAAGTCGGCTTGCCTTCTTACTGCGATTTAAGCCCTGTGCTTCCTGTGGCCCTGCAGGCTTTTGAATAGCCGCAGGCCCCAGAGGCGTAGCCAGGGCATTGCTTGGTTGAGGCAGTTCACTTGATGCGGAGCACCCTACTTCGAGAAGTTGGTTCAGGGAAGCAAACGCAGGGTAACGTGTGTCTCTTTGGACTGGTTAGAAACCACAGGGAGGCAAGCTGAGTGTGCGCGTGGAAACGGGAGCCTGCTGGAACTATCCTTTCTTTCCCATTTGGAAGGCTGCATTCATGCTGCCTCGAAGCTACCTGACGTTCCCTGCTGTTGACAGGCCTGGAAGCCCTGTCGAAATGCTTCTGGGAAGAAAATGAGTTTGCTCCGTCTCAACCCGGTGCTTCCGTGGCCGCGGTGGTGGTTAGCCCGACAAGCTCTAGAACGGAAGGGAAACTCAGCGTGAGAACTTGCCTCCAGTTTAGGCCCTGCCTACGTAGCCGGGCAGAAAGGGCGGCATGCAGCAGTTTCCATGTGTTCTTAGTCACCGTTCGGGTTTATGTTAACGGAATTTCCCATTTGAGGACTCCTAGGCCCCTCGGGTGTGCATCCATTTCCCTCCAGGGTCACTGAGGATCTCCAGACACCCCCACGCCGTGGTCCGGCTGAGCAATATCGAGGCCCATTGCTCTGCCCCTCGGAGACCCCTCCGTGCGTGCCGAGTGATGGGCAACACACTTCACGTTCCTGGAGGAGAGCTACGTTTCCAGAGCCCTCAAACAGCCGCAGGACCAGATCCCTGGTGAGTCCGAAGCTCCCAGGAACTATTTGTCGTCGCCCTTGTGAGAGCTGCCGTGAGGAAACACTCTGCTTTGCCTACTTCGCGGGCCTCGTACCTGAAGTCACTGTGCTCCAGGAGAAAGTCAGCATCTTGCAATGCTGTGTCGCTAACGGGACAGCCAGATTGAGCACAGGCCTGGAGGGAAGGCCCTGACGTGAGGTGCAGAAGCGGAGCCGTGCGGCAGTTTCCATGAGGCCGTAGCCTCTGCTCTGCGCGTCTTTAACGGCAGTAGAGTTTTCTGGACACCTGGGAGGCTCGCGGGGGCACCCTGTTCCAGGCTGGAACACAGAGTACTCCCCGGCACCCCTAGGTCTGCCAAGCAACATCCAGGCCCGGAGCCCTTTGGAGCCGTGCTCCCTACG
This sequence comes from Globicephala melas, assembly GCF_963455315.2. Taxonomy (NCBI): domain Eukaryota; kingdom Metazoa; phylum Chordata; class Mammalia; order Artiodactyla; family Delphinidae; genus Globicephala; species Globicephala melas. The sequence continues at coordinate 169,676 of NW_027207528.1, read as the reverse complement.
CCGAGTGTAGGGAAACGGCCTGCACTCTCTTCTGGAGCAGATTCGTTTCCCCACCAAACCCACACTATCACGAGCAGACTTGTGGCACGTCTCACATGCCTTAGCGGTCTTACGCCTTGCCCTAGCCTGAGCTGCCCCGGGAGACCCCTCGGCCTCGCATTCCATCTAAGACCTCCTGCCTGAAGTCACCCTGCCCCCAAGAGAAAGTCGGCTTGCCTTCTTACTGTGATTTAAGTCCTGTGCTTCCTGTGGCCCTGCAGGCTTTTGAATAGCCGCAGGCCCCAGAGGCGTAGCCAGGGCATTGCTTGGTTGAGGCAGTTCACTTGATGCGGAGCACCCTACTTCGAGAAGTTGGTTCAGGGAAGCAAACGCAGGGTAACGTGTGTCTCTTTGGACTGGTTAGAAACCACAGGGAGGCAAGCTGAGTGTGCGCGTGGAAACGGGAGCCTGCTGGAACTATCCTTTCTTTCCCATTTGGAAGGCTGCATTCATGCTGCCTCGAAGCTACCTGACGTTCCCTGCTGTTGACAGGCCTGGAAGCCCTGTCGAAATGCTTCTGGGAAGAAAAGGAGTTTGCTCCGTCTCAAACCGATGCTTCCGTGGCCGCGGTGGTGGTTAGCCCGACAAGCTCTAGAACGGAAGGGAAACTCAGCGTGAGAACTTGCCTCCAGTTTAGGCCCTGCCTACGTAGCCGGGCAGAAAGGGCGGCATGCAGCAGTTTCCATGTGTTCTTAGTCACCGTTCGGGTTTATGTTAACGGAATTTCCCATTTGAGGACTCCTAGGCCCCTCGGGTGTGCATCCATTTCCCTCCAAGGTCACTGAGGACCTCCAGACACCCCCACGCCGTGGTCCGGCTGAACAACATCGAGGCCCATTGCTCTGCCCCTCGGAGGCCCCTCCGTGCGTGCCGAGTGATGGGCAACACACTGCACGTTCCTGGAGGAGAGCTACGTTTCCAGAGCCCTCAAACAGCCGCAGGACCAGATCCCTGGTGAGTCCGAAGCTCCCAGGAACTATTTGTCGTCGCCCTTGTGAGAGCTGCCGTGAGGAAACACTCTGCTTTGCCTACTTCGCGGGCCTCGTACCTGAAGTCACTGTGCTCCAGGAGAAAGTCAGCATCTTGCAATGCTGTGTCGCTAACGGGACAGCCAGATTGAGCACAGGCCTGGAGGGAAGGCCCTGACGTGAGGTGCAGAAGCGGAGCCGTGCGGCAGTTTCCATGAGGCTGTAGCCTCTGCTCTGCGCGTCTTTAACGGCAGTAGAGTTTTCTGGACACCTGGGAGGCTCGCGGGGGCACCCTGTTCCAGGCTGGAACACAGAGTACTCCCCGGCACCCCTAGGTCTGCCAAGCAACATCCAGGCCCGTAGCCCTTTGGAGCCGCGCTCCCTACGCCCAGTGTAGGGAAACGGCCTGCACTCTCTTCTGGAGCAGATTCGTTGCCCCACCAAACCCACACTTTCACGAGCAGACTTGTGGCACGTCTCAAATGCCTTAGCGGTCTTACGCCTTGCCCTAGCCTGAGCTGCCCCGGGAGACCCCTCGGCCTCGCATTCCATCTAGGACCTCCTGCCTGAAGTCACCCTGCCCCCAAGAGAAAGTCGGCTTGCCTTCTTACTGCGATTTAAGTCCTGTGCTTCCTGTGGCCCTGCAGGCTTTTGAATAGCCGCAGGCCCCAGAGGCGTAGCCAGGGCATTGCTTGGTTGAGGCAGTTCACTTGATGCGGAGCACCCTACTTCGAGAAGTTGGTTCAGGGAAGCAAACGCAGGGTAACGTGTGTCTCTTTGGACTGGTTAGAAACCACAGGGAGGCAAGCTGAGTGTGCGCGTGGAAACGGGAGCCTGCTGGAACTATCCTTTCTTTCCCATTTGGAAGGCTGCATTCATGCTGCCTCGAAGCTACCTGACGTTCCCTGCTGTTGACAGGCCTGGAAACCCTGTCGAAATGCTTCTGGGAAGAAAATGAGTTTGCTCCGTCTCAACCCGGTGCTTCCGTGGCCGCGGTGGTGGTTAGCCCGACAAGCTCTAGAACGGAAGGGAAACTCAGCGTGAGAACTTGCCTCCAGTTTAGGCCCTGCCTACGTAGCCGGGCAGAAAGGGCGGCATGCAGCAGTTTCCATGTGTTCTTAGTCACCGTTCGGGTTTATGTTAACGGAATTTCCCATTTGAGGACTCCTAGGCCCCTCGGGTGTGCATCCATTTCCCTCCAGGGTCACTGAGGATCTCCAGACACCCCCACGCCGTGGTCCGGCTGAGCAATATCGAGGCCCATTGCTCTGCCCCTCGGAGGCCCCTCCGTGCATGCCGAGTGATGGGCAACACACTGCACGTTCCTGGAGGAGAGCTACGTTTCCAGAGCCCTCAAACAGCCGCAGGACCAGATCCCTGGTGAGTCCGAAGCTCCCAGGAACTATTTGTCGTCGCCCTTGTGAGAGCTGCCGTGAGGAAACACTCTGCTTTGCCTACTTCGCGGGCCTCGTACCTGAAGTCACTGTGCTCCAGGAGAAAGTCAGCATCTTGCAATGCTGTGTCGCTAACGGGACAGCCAGATTGAGCACAGGCCTGGAGGGAAGGCCCTGACGTGAGGTGCAGAAGCGGAGCCGTGCGGAAGTTTCCATGAGGCCGTAGCCTCTGCTCTGCGCGTCTTTAACGGCAGTAGAGTTTTCTGGACACCTGGGAGGCTCGCGGGGGCACCCTGTTCCAGGCTGGAACACAGAGTACTCCCCGGCACCCCTAGGTCTGCCAAGCAACATCCAGGCCCGGAGCCCTTTGGAGCCGCGCTCCCTACGCCCAGTGTAGGGAAACGGCCTGCACTCTCTTCTGGAGCAGATTCGTTTCCCCACCAAACCCACACTATCACGAGCAGACTTGTGGCACGTCTCACATGCCTTAGCGGTCTTACGCCTTGCCCTAGCCTGAGCTGCCCCGGGAGACCCCTCGGCCTCGCATTCCATCTAGGACCTCCTGCCTGAAGTCACCCTGCCCCCAAGAGAAAGTCGGCTTGCCTTCTTACTGCGATTTAAGCCCTGTGCTTCCTGTGGCCCTGCAGGCTTTTGAATAGCCGCAGTCCCCAGAGGCGTAGCCAGGACATTCCTTGGTTGAGGCAGTTCTCTTGATGCGGAGCACCCTACTTCGAGAAGTTGGTTCAGGGAAGCAAACGCAGGGTAACGTGTGTCTCTTTGGACTGGTTAGAAACCACAGGGAGGCAAGCTGAGTGTGCGCGTGGAAACGGGAGCCTGCTGGAACTATCCTTTCTTTCCCATTTGGAAGGCTGCATTCATGCTGCCTCGAAGCTACCTGACGTTCCCTGCTGTTGACAGGCCTGGAAGCCCTGTCGAAATGCTTCTGGGAAGAAAATGAGTTTGCTCCGTCTCAACCCGGTGCTTCCGTGGGCGCGGTGGTGGTTAGCCCGACAAGCTCTAGAACGGAAGGGAAACTCAGCGTGAGAACTTGCCTCCAGTTTAGGCCCTGCCTGCATAGCCGGGCAGAAAGAGTGGCATGCAGCACTTTCCATGAGTTCTTAGTCACCGTTCGGGTTTATGTTAACGGAATTTCCCATTTGAGGACTCCTAGGCCCCTCGGGTGTGCATCCATTTCCCTCCAAGATCACTGAGGACCTCCAGACACCCCCACGCCGTGGTCCGGCTGAGCAACATCGAGGCCCATTGCTCTGCCCCTCGGAGGCTCCTCCGTGCGTGCCGAGTGATGGGCAACACACTGCACGTTCCTGGAGGAGAGCTACGTTTCCAGAGCCCTCAAACAGCCGCAGGACCAGATCCCTGGTGAGTCCGAAGCTCCCAGGAACTATTTGTCGTCGCCCTTGTGAGAGCTGCCGTGAGGAAACACTCTGCTTTGCCTACTTCGCGGGCCTCGTACCTGAAGTCACTGTGCTCCAGGAGAAAGTCAGCATCTTGCAATGCTGTGTCGCTAACGGGACAGCCAGATTGAGCACAGGCCTGGAGGGAAGGCCCTGACGTGAGGTGCAGAAGCGGAGCCGTGCGGCAGTTTCCATGAGGCTGTAGCCTCTGCTCTGCGCGTCTTTAACGGCAGTAGAGTTTTCTGGACACCTGGGAGGCTCGCGGGGGCACCCTGTTCCAGGCTGGAACACAGAGTACTCCCCGGCACCCCTAGGTCTGCCAAGCAACATCCAGGCCCGGAGCCCTTTGGAGCCGCGCTCCCTACGCCCAGTGTAGGGAAACGGCCTGCACTCTCTTCTGGAGCAGATTCGTTTCCCCACCAAACCCACACTTTCACGAGCAGACTTGTGGCACGTCTCACATGCCTTTGCGGTCTTACGCCTTGCCCTAGCCTGAGCTGCCCCGGGAGACCCCTCGGCCTCGCATTCCATCTAGGACCTCCTGCCTGAAGTCACCCTGCCCCCAAGAGAAAGTCGGCTTGCCTTCTTACTGCGATTTAAGCCCTGTGCTTCCTGTGGCCCTGCAGGCTTTTGAATAGCCGCAGGCCCCAGAGGCGTAGCCAGGACATTCCTTGGTTGAGGCAGTTCACTTGATGCGGAGCACCCTACTTCGAGAAGTTGGTTCAGGGAAGCAAACGCAGGGTAACGTGTGTCTCTTTGGACTGGTTAGAAACCACAGGGAGGCAAGCTGAGTGTGCGCGTGGAAACGGGAGCCTGCTGGAACTATCCTTTCTTTCCCATTTGGAAGGCTGCATTCATGCTGCCTCGAAGCTACCTGACGTTCCCTGCTGTTGACAGGCCTGGAAACCCTGTCGAAATGCTTCTGGGAAGAAAATGAGTTTGCTCCGTCTCAACCCGGTGCTTCCGTGGCCGCGGTGGTGGTTAGCCCGACAAGCTCTAGAACGGAAGGGAAACTCAGCGTGAGAACTTGCCTCCAGTTTAGGCCCTGCCTACGTAGCCGGGCAGAAAGGGCGGCATGCAGCAGTTTCCATGTGTTCTTAGTCACCGTTCGGGTTTATGTTAACGGAATTTCCCATTTGAGGACTCCTAGGCCCCTCGGGTGTGCATCCATTTCCCTCCAGGGTCACTGAGGATCTCCAGACACCCCCACGCCGTGGTCCGGCTGAGCAATATCGAGGCCCATTGCTCTGCCCCTCGGAGGCCCCTCCGTGCGTGCCGAGTGATGGGCAACACACTGCACGTTCCTGGAGGAGAGCTACGTTTCCAGAGCCCTCAAACAGCCGCAGGACCAGATCCCTGGTGAGTCCGAAGCTCCCAGGAACTATTTGTCGTCGCCCTTGTGAGAGCTGCCGTGAGGAAACACTCTGCTTTGCCTACTTCGCGGGCCTCGTACCTGAAGTCACTGTGCTCCAGGAGAAAGTCAGCATCTTGCAATGCTGTGTCGCTAACGGGACAGCCAGATTGAGCACAGGCCTGGAGGGAAGGCCCTGACGTGAGGTGCAGAAGCGGAGCCGTGCGGCAGTTTCCATGAGGCCGTAGCCTCTGCTCTGCGCGTCTTTAACGGCAGTAGAGTTTTCTGGACACCTGGGAGGCTCGCGGGGGCACCCTGTTCCAGGCTGGAACACAGAGTACTCCCCGGCACCCCTAGGTCTGCCAAGCAACATCCAGGCCCGGAGCCCTTTGGAGCCGCGCTCCCTACGCCGAGTGTAGGGAAACGGCCTGCACTCTCTTCTGGAGCAGATTCGTTGCCCCACCAAACCCACACTTTCACGAGCAGACTTGTGGCACGTCTCACATGCCTTTGCGGTCTTACGCCTTGCCCTAGCCTGAGCTGCCCCGGGAGACCCCTCGGCCTCGCATTCCATCTAGGACCTCCTGCCTGAAGTCACCCTGCCCCCAAGAGAAAGTCGGCTTGCCTTCTTACTGCGATTTAAGCCCTGTGCTTCCTGTGGCCCTGCAGGCTTTTGAATAGCCGCAGGCCCCAGAGGCGTAGCCAGGGCATTGCTTGGTTGAGGCAGTTCACTTGATGCGGAGCACCCTACTTCGAGAAGTTGGTTCAGGGAAGCAAACGCAGGGTAACGTGTGTCTCTTTGGACTGGTTAGAAACCACAGGGAGGCAAGCTGAGTGTGCGCGTGGAAACGGGAGCCTGCTGGAACTATCCTTTCTTTCCCATTTGGAAGGCTGCATTCATGCTGCCTCGAAGCTACCTGACGTTCCCTGCTGTTGACAGGCCTGGAAGCCCTGTCGAAATGCTTCTGGGAAGAAAATGAGTTTGCTCCGTCTCAACCCGGTGCTTCCGTGGCCGCGGTGGTGGTTAGCCCGACAAGCTCTAGAACGGAAGGGAAACTCAGCGTGAGAACTTGCCTCCAGTTTAGGCCCTGCCTACGTAGCCGGGCAGAAAGGGCGGCATGCAGCAGTTTCCATGTGTTCTTAGTCACCGTTCGGGTTTATGTTAACGGAATTTCCCATTTGAGGACTCCTAGGCCCCTCGGGTGTGCATCCATTTCCCTCCAGGGTCACTGAGGATCTCCAGACACCCCCACGCCGTGGTCCGGCTGAGCAATATCGAGGCCCATTGCTCTGCCCCTCGGAGACCCCTCCGTGCGTGCCGAGTGATGGGCAACACACTTCACGTTCCTGGAGGAGAGCTACGTTTCCAGAGCCCTCAAACAGCCGCAGGACCAGATCCCTGGTGAGTCCGAAGCTCCCAGGAACTATTTGTCGTCGCCCTTGTGAGAGCTGCCGTGAGGAAACACTCTGCTTTGCCTACTTCGCGGGCCTCGTACCTGAAGTCACTGTGCTCCAGGAGAAAGTCAGCATCTTGCAATGCTGTGTCGCTAACGGGACAGCCAGATTGAGCACAGGCCTGGAGGGAAGGCCCTGACGTGAGGTGCAGAAGCGGAGCCGTGCGGCAGTTTCCATGAGGCCGTAGCCTCTGCTCTGCGCGTCTTTAACGGCAGTAGAGTTTTCTGGACACCTGGGAGGCTCGCGGGGGCACCCTGTTCCAGGCTGGAACACAGAGTACTCCCCGGCACCCCTAGGTCTGCCAAGCAACATCCAGGCCCGGAGCCCTTTGGAGCCGTGCTCCCTACGCCGAGTGTAGGGAAACGGCCTGCACTCTCTTCTGGAGCAGATTCGTTTCCCCACCAAACCCACACTATCACGAGCAGACTTGTGGCACGTCTCACATGCCTTAGCGGTCTTACGCCTTGCCCTAGCCTGAGCTGCCCCGGGAGACCCCTCGGCCTCGCATTCCATCTAAGACCTCCTGCCTGAAGTCACCCTGCCCCCAAGAGAAAGTCGGCTTGCCTTCTTACTGTGATTTAAGTCCTGTGCTTCCTGTGGCCCTGCAGGCTTTTGAATAGCCGCAGGCCCCAGAGGCGTAGCCAGGGCATTGCTTGGTTGAGGCAGTTCACTTGATGCGGAGCACCCTACTTCGAGAAGTTGGTTCAGGGAAGCAAACGCAGGGTAACGTGTGTCTCTTTGGACTGGTTAGAAACCACAGGGAGGCAAGCTGAGTGTGCGCGTGGAAACGGGAGCCTGCTGGAACTATCCTTTCTTTCCCATTTGGAAGGCTGCATTCATGCTGCCTCGAAGCTACCTGACGTTCCCTGCTGTTGACAGGCCTGGAAGCCCTGTCGAAATGCTTCTGGGAAGAAAAGGAGTTTGCTCCGTCTCAAACCGATGCTTCCGTGGCCGCGGTGGTGGTTAGCCCGACAAGCTCTAGAACGGAAGGGAAACTCAGCGTGAGAACTTGCCTCCAGTTTAGGCCCTGCCTACGTAGCCGGGCAGAAAGGGCGGCATGCAGCAGTTTCCATGTGTTCTTAGTCACCGTTCGGGTTTATGTTAACGGAATTTCCCATTTGAGGACTCCTAGGCCCCTCGGGTGTGCATCCATTTCCCTCCAGGGTCACTGAGGATCTCCAGACACCCCCACGCCGTGGTCCGGCTGAGCAATATCGAGGCCCATTGCTCTGCCCCTCGGAGGCCCCTCCGTGCGTGCCGAGTGATGGGCAACACACTGCACGTTCCTGGAGGAGAGCTACGTTTCCAGAGCCCTCAAACAGCCGCAGGACCAGATCCCTGGTGAGTCCGAAGCTCCCAGGAACTATTTGTCGTCGCCCTTGTGAGAGCTGCCGTGAGGAAACACTCTGCTTTGCCTACTTCGCGGGCCTCGTACCTGAAGTCACTGTGCTCCAGGAGAAAGTCAGCATCTTGCAATGCTGTGTCGCTAACGGGACAGCCAGATTGAGCACAGGCCTGGAGGGAAGGCCCTGACGTGAGGTGCAGAAGCGGAGCCGTGCGGCAGTTTCCATGAGGCCGTAGCCTCTGCTCTGCGCGTCTTTAACGGCAGTAGAGTTTTCTGGACACCTGGGAGGCTCGCGGGGGCACCCTGTTCCAGGCTGGAACACAGAGTACTCCCCGGCACCCCTAGGTCTGCCAAGCAACATCCAGGCCCGGAGCCCTTTGGAGCCGCGCTCCCTACGCCGAGTGTAGGGAAACGGCCTGCACTCTCTTCTGGAGCAGATTCGTTGCCCCACCAAACCCACACTTTCACGAGCAGACTTGTGGCACGTCTCACATGCCTTTGCGGTCTTACGCCTTGCCCTAGCCTGAGCTGCCCCGGGAGACCCCTCGGCCTCGCATTCCATCTAGGACCTCCTGCCTGAAGTCACCCTGCCCCCAAGAGAAAGTCGGCTTGCCTTCTTACTGCGATTTAAGCCCTGTGCTTCCTGTGGCCCTGCAGGCTTTTGAATAGCCGCAGGCCCCAGAGGCGTAGCCAGGGCATTGCTTGGTTGAGGCAGTTCACTTGATGCGGAGCACCCTACTTCGAGAAGTTGGTTCAGGGAAGCAAACGCAGGGTAACGTGTGTCTCTTTGGACTGGTTAGAAACCACAGGGAGGCAAGCTGAGTGTGCGCGTGGAAACGGGAGCCTGCTGGAACTATCCTTTCTTTCCCATTTGGAAGGCTGCATTCATGCTGCCTCGAAGCTACCTGACGTTCCCTGCTGTTGACAGGCCTGGAAGCCCTGTCGAAATGCTTCTGGGAAGAAAATGAGTTTGCTCCGTCTCAACCCGGTGCTTCCGTGGCCGCAGTGGTGGTTAGCCCGACAAGCTCTAGAACGGAAGGGAAACTCAGCGTGAGAACTTGCCTCCAGTTTAGGCCCTGCCTACGTAGCCGGGCAGAAAGGGCGGCATGCAGCACTTTCCATGAGTTCTTAGTCACCGTTCGGGTTTATGTTAACGGAATTTCCCATTTGAGGACTCCTAGGCCCCTCGGGTGTGCATCCATTTCCCTCCAGGGTCACTGAGGATCTCCAGACACCCCCACGCCGTGGTCCGGCTGAGCAACATCGAGGCCCATTGCTCTGCCCCTCGGAGGCTCCTCCGTGCGTGCCGAGTGATGGGCAACACACTGCACGTTCCTGGAGGAGAGCTACGTTTCCAGAGACCTCAAACAGCCGCAGGACCAGATCCCTGGTGAGTCCGAAGCTCCCAGGAACTATTTGTCGTCGCCCTTGTGAGAGCTGCCGTGAGGAAACACTCTGCTTTGCCTACTTCGCGGGCCTCGTACCTGAAGTCACTGTGCTCCAGGAGAAAGTCAGCATCTTGCAATGCTGTGTCGCTAACGGGACAGCCAGATTGAGCACAGGCCTGGAGGGAAGGCCCTGACGTGAGGTGCAGAAGCGGAGCCGTGCGGCAGTTTCCATGAGGCCGTAGCCTCTGCTCTGCGCGTCTTTAACGGCAGTAGAGTTTTCTGGACACCTGGGAGGCTCGCGGGGGCACCCTGTTCCAGGCTGGAACACAGAGTACTCCCCGGCACCCCTAGGTCTGCCAAGCAACATCCAGGCCCGGAGCCCTTTGGAGCCGCGCTCCCTACGCCCAGTGTAGGGAAACGGCCTGCACTCTCTTCTGGAGCAGATTCGTTGCCCCACCAAACCCACACTTTCACGAGCAGACTTCTGGCACGTCTCAAATGCCTTAGCGGTCTTACGCCTTGCCCTAGCCTGAGCTGCCCCGGGAGAACCCTCGGCCTCGCATTCCATCTAGGACCTCCTGCCTGAAGTCACCCTGCCCCCAAGAGAAAGTCGGCTTGCCTTCTTACTGCGATTTAAGCCCTGTGCTTCCTGTGGCCCTGCAGGCTTTTGAATAGCCGCAGGCCCCAGAGGCGTAGCCAGGGCATTGCTTGGTTGAGGCAGTTCACTTGATGCGGAGCACCCTACTTCGAGAAGTTGGTTCAGGGAAGCAAACGCAGGGTAACGTGTGTCTCTTTGGACTGGTTAGAAACCACAGGGAGGCAAGCTGAGTGTGCGCGTGGAAACGGGAGCCTGCTGGAACTATCCTTTCTTTCCCATTTGGAAGGCTGCATTCATGCTGCCTCGAAGCTACCTGACGTTCCCTGCTGTTGACAGGCCTGGAAGCCCTGTCGAAATGCTTCTGGGAAGAAAATGAGTTTGCTCCGTCTCAACCCGGTGCTTCCGTGGGCGCGGTGGTGGTTAGCCCGACAAGCTCTAGAACGGAAGGGAAACTCAGCGTGAGAACTTGCCTCCAGTTTAGGCCCTGCCTACGTAGCCGGGCAGAAAGGGCGGCATGCAGCAGTTTCCATGTGTTCTTAGTCACCGTTCGGGTTTATGTTAACGGAATTTCCCATTTGAGGACTCCTAGGCCCCTCGGGTGTGCATCCATTTCCCTCCAGGGTCACTGAGGATCTCCAGACACCCCCACGCCGTGGTCCGGCTGAGCAATATCGAGGCCCATTGCTCTGCCCCTCGGAGGCCCCTCCGTGCGTGCCGAGTGATGGGCAACACACTGCACGTTCCTGGAGGAGAGCTACGTTTCCAGAGCCCTCAAACAGCCGCAGGACCAGATCCCTGGTGAGTCCGAAGCTCCCAGGAACTATTTGTCGTCGCCCTTGTGAGAGCTGCCGTGAGGAAACACTCTGCTTTGCCTACTTCGCGGGCCTCGTACCTGAAGTCACTGTGCTCCAGGAGAAAGTCAGCATCTTGCAATGCTGTGTCGCTAACGGGACAGCCAGATTGAGCACAGGCCTGGAGGGAAGGCCCTGACGTGAGGTGCAGAAGCGGAGCCGTGCGGCAGTTTCCATGAGGCCGTAGCCTCTGCTCTGCGCGTCTTTAACGGCAGTAGAGTTTTCTGGACACCTGGGAGGCTCGCGGGGGCACCCTGTTCCAGGCTGGAACACAGAGTACTCCCCGGCACCCCTAGGTCTGCCAAGCAACATCCAGGCCCGGAGCCCTTTGGAGCCGCGCTCCCTACGCCGAGTGTAGGGAAACGGCCTGCACTCTCTTCTGGAGCAGATTCGTTGCCCCACCAAACCCACACTTTCACGAGCAGACTTCTGGCACGTCTCACATGCCTTTGCGGTCTTACGCCTTGCCCTAGCCTGAGCTGCCCCGGGAGACCCCTCGGCCTCGCATTCCATCTAGGACCTCCTGCCTGAAGTCACCCTGCCCCCAAGAGAAAGTCGGCTTGCCTTCTTACTGCGATTTAAGCCCTGTGCTTCCTGTGGCCCTGCAGGCTTTTGAATAGCCGCAGGCCCCAGAGGCGTAGCCAGGGCATTGCTTGGTTGAGGCAGTTCACTTGATGCGGAGCACCCTACTTCGAGAAGTTGGTTCAGGGAAGCAAACGCAGGGTAACGTGTGTCTCTTTGGACTGGTTAGAAACCACAGGGAGGCAAGCTGAGTGTGCGCGTGGAAACGGGAGCCTGCTGGAATTATCCTTTCTTTCCCATTTGGAAGGCTGCATTCATGCTGCCTCGAAGCTACCTGACGTTCCCTGCTGTTGACAGTCCTGGAAACCCTGTCGAAATGCTTCTGGGAAGAAAATGAGTTTGCTCCGTCTCAACCCGGTGCTTCCGTGGGCGCGGTGGTGGTTAGCCCGACAAGCTCTAGAACGGAAGGGAAACTCAGCGTGAGAACTTGCCTCCAGTTTAGGCCCTGCCTACGTAGCCGGGCAGAAAGGGCGGCATGCAGCAGTTTCCATGTGTTCTTAGTCACCGTTCGGGTTTATGTTAACGGAATTTCCCATTTGAGGACTCCTAGGCCCCTCGGGTGTGCATCCATTTCCCTCCAGGGTCACTGAGGATCTCCAGACACCCCCACGCCGTGGTCCGGCTGAGCAATATCGAGGCCCATTGCTCTGCCCCTCGGAGGCCCCTCCGTGCGTGCCGAGTGATGGGCAACACACTTCACGTTCCTGGAGGAGAGCTACGTTTCCAGAGCCCTCAAACAGCCGCAGGACCAGATCCCTGGTGAGTCCGAAGCTCCCAGGAACTATTTGTCGTCGCCCTTGTGAGAGCTGCCGTGAGGAAACACTCTGCTTTGCCTACTTCGCGGGCCTCGTACCTGAAGTCACTGTGCTCCAGGAGAAAGTCAGCATCTTGCAATGCTGTGTCGCTAACGGGACAGCCAGATTGAGCACAGGCCTGGAGGGAAGGCCCTGACGTGAGGTGCAGAAGCGGAGCCGTGCGGCAGTTTCCATGAGGCCGTAGCCTCTGCTCTGCGCGTCTTTAACGGCAGTAGAGTTTTCTGGACACCTGGGAGGCTCGCGGGGGCACCCTGTTCCAGGCTGGAACACAGAGTACTCCCCGGCACCCCTAGGTCTGCCAAGCAACATCCAGGCCCGGAGCTCTTTGGAGCCGTGCTCCCTACGCCGAGTGTAGGGAAACGGCCTGCACTCTCTTCTGGAGCAGATTCGTTTCCCCACCAAACCCACACTATCACGAGCAGACTTGTGGCACGTCTCACATGCCTTAGCGGTCTTACGCCTTGCCCTAGCCTGAGCTGCCCCGGGAGACCCCTCGGCCTCGCATTCCATCTAAGACCTCCTGCCTGAAGTCACCCTGCCCCCAAGAGAAAGTCGGCTTGCCTTCTTACTGTGATTTAAGTCCTGTGCTTCCTGTGGCCCTGCAGGCTTTTGAATAGCCGCAGGCCCCAGAGGCGTAGCCAGGGCATTGCTTGGTTGAGGCAGTTCACTTGATGCGGAGCACCCTACTTCGAGAAGTTGGTTCAGGGAAGCAAACGCAGGGTAACGTGTGTCTCTTTGGACTGGTTAGAAACCACAGGGAGGCAAGCTGAGTGTGCGCGTGGAAACGGGAGCCTGCTGGAACTATCCTTTCTTTCCCATTTGGAAGGCTGCATTCATGCTGCCTCGAAGCTACCTGACGTTCCCTGCTGTTGACAGGCCTGGAAGCCCTGTCGAAATGCTTCTGGGAAGAAAAGGAGTTTGCTCCGTCTCAAACCGATGCTTCCGTGGCCGCGGTGGTGGTTAGCCCGACAAGCTCTAGAACGGAAGGGAAACTCAGCGTGAGAACTTGCCTCCAGTTTAGGCCCTGCCTACGTAGCCGGGCAGAAAGGGCGGCATGCAGCAGTTTCCATGTGTTCTTAGTCACCGTTCGGGTTTATGTTAACGGAATTTCCCATTTGAGGACTCCTAGGCCCCTCGGGTGTGCATCCATTTCCCTCCAGGGTCACTGAGGATCTCCAGACACCCCCACGCCGTGGTCCGGCTGAGCAATATCGAGGCCCATTGCTCTGCCCCTCGGAGGCCCCTCCGTGCGTGCCGAGTGATGGGCAACACACTGCACGTTCCTGGAGGAGAGCTACGTTTCCAGAGCCCTCAAACAGCCGCAGGACCAGATCCCTGGTGAGTCCGAAGCTCCCAGGAACTATTTGTCGTCGCCCTTGTGAGAGCTGCCGTGAGGAAACACTCTGCTTTGCCTACTTCGTGGGCCTCGTACCTGAAGTCACTGTGCTCCAGGAGAAAGTCAGCATCTTGCAATGCTGTGTCGCTAACGGGACAGCCAGATTGAGCACAGGCCTGGAGGGAAGGCCCTGACGTGAGGTGCAGAAGCGGAGCCGTGCGGCAGTTTCCATGAGGCCGTAGCCTCTGCTCTGCGCGTCTTTAACGGCAGTAGAGTTTTCTGGACACCTGGGAGGCTCGCGGGGGCACCCTGTTCCAGGCTGGAACACAGAGTACTCCCCGGCACCCCTAGGTCTGCCAAGCAACATCCAGGCCCGGAGCCCTTTGGAGCCGCGCTCCCTACGCCCAGTGTAGGGAAACGGCCTGCACTCTCTTCTGGAGCAGATTCGTTTCCCCACCAAACCCACACTTTCACGAGCAGACTTGTGGCACGTCTCAAATGCCTTAGCGGTCTTACGCCTTGCCCTAGCCTGAGCTGCCCCGGGAGACCCCTCGGCCTCGCATTCCATCTAGGACCTCCTGCCTGAAGTCACCCTGCCCCCTAGAGAAAGTCGGCTTGCCTTCTTACTGCGATTTAAGTCCTGTGCTTCCTGTGGCCCTGTAGGCTTTTGAATAGCCGCAGGCCCCAGAGGCGTAGCCAGGGCATTGCTTGGTTGAGGCAGTTCACTTGATGCGGAGCACCCTACTTCGAGAAGTTGGTTCAGGGAAGCAAACGCAGGGTAACGTGTGTCTCTTTGGACTGGTTAGAAACCACAGGGAGGCAAGCTGAGTGTGCGCGTGGAAACGGGAGCCTGCTGGAACTATCCTTTCTTTCCCATTTGGAAGGCTGCATTCATGCTGCCTCGAAGCTACCTGACGTTCCCTGCTGTTGACAGGCCTGGAAACCCTGTCGAAATGCTTCTGGGAAGAAAATGAGTTTGCTCCGTCTCAACCCGGTGCTTCCGTGGGCGCGGTGGTGGTTAGCCCGACAAGCTCTAGAACGGAAGGGAAACTCAGCGTGAGAACTTGCCTCCAGTTTAGGCCCTGCCTACGTAGCCGGGCAGAAAGGGCGGCATGCAGCAGTTTCCATGTGTTCTTAGTCACCGTTCGGGTTTATGTTAACGGAATTTCCCATTTGAGGACTCCTAGGCCCCTCGGGTGTGCATCCATTTCCCTCCAGGGTCACTGAGGATCTCCAGACACCCCCACGCCGTGGTCCGGCTGAGCAATATCGAGGCCCATTGCTCTGCCCCTCGGAGGCCCCTCCGTGCGTGCCGAGTGATGGGCAACACACTGCACGTTCCTGGAGGAGAGCTACGTTTCCAGAGCCCTCAAACAGCCGCAGGACCAGATCCCTGGTGAGTCCGAAGCTCCCAGGAACTATTTGTCGTCGCCCTTGTGAGAGCTGCCGTGAGGAAACACTCTGCTTTGCCTACTTCGTGGGCCTCGTACCTGAAGTCACTGTGCTCCAGGAGAAAGTCAGCATCTTGCAATGCTGTGTCGCTAACGGGACAGCCAGATTGAGCACAGGCCTGGAGGGAAGGCCCTGACGTGAGGTGCAGAAGCGGAGCCGTGCGGCAGTTTCCATGAGGCCATAGCCTCTGCTCTGCGCGTCTTTAACGGCAGTAGAGTTTTCTGGACACCTGGGAGGCTCGCGGGGGCACCCTGTTCCAGGCTGGAACACAGAGTACTCCCCGGCACCCCTAGGTCTGCCAAGCAACATCCAGGCCCGGAGCCCTTTGGAGCCGCGCTCCCTACGCCCAGTGTAGGGAAACGGCCTGCACTCTCTTCTGGAGCAGATTCGTTGCCCCACCAAACCCACACTTTCACGAGCAGACTTGTGGCACGTCTCAAATGTCTTAGCGGTCTTATGCCTTGCCCTAGCCTGAGCTGCCCCGGGAGACCCCTCGGCCTCGCATTCCATCTAGGACCTCCTGCCTGAAGTCACCCTGCCCCCAAGAGAAAGTCGGCTTGCCTTCTTACTGCGATTTAAGTCCTGTGCTTCCTGTGGCCCTGCAGGCTTTTGAATAGCCGCAGGCCCCAGAGGCGTAGCCAGGGCATTGCTTGGTTGAGGCAGTTCACTTGATGCGGAGCACCCTACTTCGAGAAGTTGGTTCAGGGAAGCAAACGCAGGGTAACGTGTGTCTCTTTGGACTGGTTAGAAACCACAGGGAGGCAAGCTGAGTGTGCGCGTGGAAACGGGAGCCTGCTGGAACTATCCTTTCTTTCCCATTTGGAAGGCTGCATTCATGCTGCCTCGAAGCTACCTGACGTTCCCTGCTGTTGACAGGCCTGGAAGCCCTGTCGAAATGCTTCTGGGAAGAAAAGGAGTTTGCTCCGTCTCAACCCGGTGCTTCCGTGGGCGCGGTGGTGGTTAGCCCGACAAGCTCTAGAACGGAAGGGAAACTCAGCGTGAGAACTTGCCTCCAATTTAGGCCCTGCCTACGTAGCCGGGCAGAAAGGGCGGCATGCAGCACTTTCCATGAGTTCTTAGTCACCGTTCGGGTTTATGTTAACGGAATTTCCCATTTGAGGACTCCTAGGCCCCTCGGGTGTGCATCCATTTCCCTCCAAGGTCACTGAGGACCTCCAGACACCCCCACGCCGTGGTCCGGCTGAGCAACATCGAGGCCCATTGCTCTGCCCCTCGTAGGCCCCTCCGTGCGTGCCGAGTGATGGGCAACACACTGCACATTCCTGGAGGAGAGTTACGTTTCCAGAGCCCTCAAACAGCCGCAGGACCAGATCCCTGGTGAGTCCGAAGCTCCCAGGAACTATTTGTCGTCGCCCTTGTGAGAGCTGCCGTGAGGAAACACTCTGCTTTGCCTACTTCGCGGGCCTCGTACCTGAAGTCACTGTGCTCCAGGAGAAAGTCAGCATCTTGCAATGCTGTGTCGCTAACGGGACAGCCAGATTGAGCACAGGCCTGGAGGGAAGGCCCTGACGTGAGGTGCAGAAGCGGAGCCGTGCGGCAGTTTCCATGAGGCCGTAGCCTCTGCTCTGCGCGTCTTTAACGGCAGTAGAGTTTTCTGGACACCTGGGAGGCTCGCGGGGGCACCCTGTTCCAGGCTGGAACACAGAGTACTCCCCGGCACCCCTAGGTCTGCCAAGCAACATCCAGGCCCGGAGCCCTTTGGAGCCGCGCTCCCTACGCCCAGTGTAGGGAAACGGCCTGCACTCTCTTCTGGAGCAGATTCGTTGCCCCACCAAACCCACACTTTCACGAGCAGACTTGTGGCACGTCTCAAATGCCTTAGCGGTCTTATGCCTTGCCCTAGCCTGAGCTGCCCCGGGAGACCCCTCGGCCTCGCATTCCATCTAGGACCTCCTGCCTGAAGTCACCCTGCCCCCAAGAGAAAGTCGGCTTGCCTTCTTACTGCGATTTAAGTCCTGTGCTTCCTGTGGCCCTGCAGGCTTTTGAATAGCCGCAGGCCCCAGAGGCGTAGCCAGGGCATTGCTTGGTTGAGGCAGTTCACTTGATGCGGAGCACCCTACTTCGAGAAGTTGGTTCAGGGAAGCAAACGCAGGGTAACGTGTGTCTCTTTGGACTGGTTAGAAACCACAGGGAGGCAAGCTGAGTGTGCGCGTGGAAACGGGAGCCTGCTGGAACTATCCTTTCTTTCCCATTTGGAAGGCTGCATTCATGCTGCCTCGAAGCTACCTGACGTTCCCTGCTGTTGACAGGCCTGGAAGCCCTGTCGAAATGCTTCTGGGAAGAAAATGAGTTTGCTCCGTCTCAACCCGGTGCTTCCGTGGCCGCGGTGGTGGTTAGCCCGACAAGCTCTAGAACGGAAGGGAAACTCAGCGTGAGAACTTGCCTCCAGTTTAGGCCCTGCCTACGTAGCCGGGCAGAAAGGGCGGCATGCAGCACTTTCCATGAGTTCTTAGTCACCGTTCGGGTTTATGTTAACGGAATTTCCCATTTGAGGACTCCTAGGCCCCTCGGGTGTGCATCCATTTCCCTCCAAGGTCACTGAGGACCTCCAGACACCTCCACGCCGTGGTCCGGCTGAGCAACACCGAGGCCCATTGCTCTGCCCCTCGGAGGCCCCTCTGTGCGTGCCGAGTGATGGGCAACACACTGCACGTTCCTGGAGGAGAGCTACGTTTCCAGAGCCCTCAAACAGCCGCAGGACCAGATCCCTGGTGAGTCCGAAGCTCCCAGGAACTATTTGTCGTCGCCCTTGTGAGAGCTGCCGTGAGGAAACACTCTGCTTTGCCTACTTCGCGGGCCTCGTACCTGAAGTCACTGTGCTCCAGGAGAAAGTCAGCATCTTGCAATGCTGTGTCGCTAACGGGACAGCCAGATTGAGCACAGGCCTGGAGGGAAGGCCCTGACGTGAGGTGCAGAAGCGGAGCCGTGCGGCAGTTTCCATGAGGCCGTAGCCTCTGCTCTGCGCGTCTTTAACGGCAGTAGAGTTTTCTGGACACCTGGGAGGCTCGCGGGGGCACCCTGTTCCAGGCTGGAACACAGAGTACTCCCCGGCACCCCTAGGTCTGCCAAGCAACATCCAGGCCCGGAGCCCTTTGGAGCCGCGCTCCCTACGCCGAGTGTAGGGAAACGGCCTGCACTCTCTTCTGGAGCAGATTCGTTGCCCCACCAAACCCACACTTTCACGAGCAGACTTGTGGCACGTCTCACATGCCTTTGCGGTCTTACGCCTTGCCCTAGCCTGAGCTGCCCCGGGAGACCCCTCGGCCTCGCATTCCATCTAGGACCTCCTGCCTGAAGTCACCCTGCCCCCAAGAGAAAGTCGGCTTGCCTTCTTACTGCGATTTAAGTCCTGTGCTTCCTGTGGCCCTGCAGGCTTTTGAATAGCCGCAGGCCCCAGAGGCATAGCCAGGGCATTGCTTGGTTGAGGCAGTTCACTTGACGCGGAGCACCCTACTTCGAGAAGTTGGTTCAGGGAAGCAAACGCAGGGTAACGTGTGTCTCTTTGGACTGGTTAGAAACCACAGGGAGGCAAGCTGAGTGTGCGCGTGGAAACGGAAGCCTGCTGGAACTATCCTTTCTTTCCCATTTGGAAGGCTGCATTCATGCTGCCTCGAAGCTACCTGACGTTCCCTGCTGTTGACAGGCCTGGAAGCCCTGTCAAAATGCTTCTGGGAAGAAAATGAGTTTGCTCCGTCTCAACCCGGTGCTTCCGTGGCCGCGGTGGTGGTTAGCCCGACAAGCTCTAGAACGGAAGGGAAACTCAGCGTGAGAACTTGCCTCCAGTTTAGGCCCTGCCTACGTAGCCGGGCAGAAAGGGCGGCATGCAGCAGTTTCCATGTGTTCTTAGTCACCGTTCGGGTTTATGTTAACGGAATTTCCCATTTGAGGACTCCTAGGCCCCTCGGGTGTGCATCCATTTCCCTCCAGGGTCACTGAGGACCTCCAGACACCCCCACGCCGTGGTCCGGCTGAGCAACATCGAGGCCCATTGCTCTGCACCTCGGAGGCCCCTCCATGCGTGCCGAGTGATGGGCAACACACTGCACGTTCCTGGAGGAGAGCTACGTTTCCAGAACCCTCAAACAGCCGCAGGACCAGATCCCTGGTGAGTCCGAAGCTCCCAGGAACTATTTGTCGTCGCCCTTGTGAGAGCTGCCGTGAGGAAACACTCTGCTTTGCCTACTTCGCGGGCCTTGTACCTGAAGTCACTGTGCTCCAGGAGAAAGTCAGCATCTTGCAATGCTGTGTCGCTAACGGGACAGCCAGATTGAGCACAGGCCTGGAGGGAAGGCCCTGACGTGAGGTGCAGAAGCGGAGCCGTGCGGCAGTTTCCATGAGGCCGTAGCCTCTGCTCTGCGCGTCTTTAACGGCAGTAGAGTTTTCTGGACACCTGGGAGGCTCGCGGGGGCACCCTGTTCCAGGCTGGACACAGAGTACTCCCCGGCACCCCTAGGTCTGCCAAGCAACATCCAGGCCCGGAGCCCTTTGGAGCCGCGCTCCCTACGCCCAGTGTAGGGAAACGGCCTGCACTCTCTTCTGGAGCAGATTCGTTTCCCCACCAAACCCACACTTTCACGAGCAGACTTGTGGCACGTCTCAAATGCCTTAGCGGTCTTACGCCTTGCCCTAGCCTGAGCTGCCCCGGGAGACCCCTCGGCCTCGCATTCCATCTAGGACCTCCTGCCTGAAGTCACCCTGCCCCCAAGAGAAAGTCGGCTTGCCTTCTTACTGCGATTTAAGTACTGTGCTTCCTGTGGCCCTGCAGGCTTTTGAATAGCCGCAGGCCCCAGAGGCGTAGCCAGGACATTGCTTGGTTGAGGCAGTTCACTTGATGCGGAGCACCCTACTTCGAGAAGTTGGTTCAGGGAAGCAAACGCAGGGTAACGTGTGTCTCTTTGGACTGGTTAGAAACCACAGGGAGGCAAGCTGAGTGTGCGCGTGGAAACGGGAGCCTGCTGGAACTATCCTTTCTTTCCCATTTGGAAGGCTGCATTCATGCTGCCTCGAAGCTACCTGACGTTCCCTGCTGTTGACAGGCCTGGAAACCCTGTCGAAATGCTTCTGGGAAGAAAATGAGTTTGCTCCGTCTCAACCCGGTGCTTCCGTGGCCGCGGTGGTGGTTAGCCCGACAAGCTCTAGAACGGAAGGGAAACAGCGTGAGAACTTGCCTCCAGTTTAGGCCCTGCCTACGTAGCCGGGCAGAAAGGGCGGCATGCAGCAGTTTCCATGTGTTCTTAGTCACCGTTCGGGTTTATGTTAACGGAATTTCCCATTTGAGGACTCCTAGGCCCCTCGGGTGTGCATCCATTTCCCTCCAGGGTCACTGAGGATCTCCAGACACCCCCACGCCGTGGTCCGGCTGAGCAATATCGAGGCCCATTGCTCTGCCCCTCGGAGGCCCCTCCGTGCGTGCCGAGTGATGGGCAACACACTGCACGTTCCTGGAGGAGAGCTACGTTTCCAGAGCCCTCAAACAGCCGCAGGACCAGATCCCTGGTGAGTCCGAAGCTCCCAGGAACTATTTGTCGTCGCCCTTGTGAGAGCTGCCGTGAGGAAACACTCTGCTTTGCCTACTTCGCGGGCCTCGTACCTGAAGTCACTGTGCTCCAGGAGAAAGTCAGCATCTTGCAATGCTGTGTCGCTAACGGGACAGCCAGATTGAGCACAGGCCTGGAGGGAAGGCCCTGACGTGAGGTGCAGAAGCGGAGCCGTGCGGCAGTTTCCATGAGGCCGTAGCCTCTGCTCTGCGCGTCTTTAACGGCAGTAGAGTTTTCTGGACACCTGGGAGGCTCGCGGGGGCACCCTGTTCCAGGCTGGAACACAGAGTACTCCCCGGCACCCCTAGGTCTGCCAAGCAACATCCAGGCCCGGAGCCCTTTGGAGCCGCGCTCCCTACGCCCAGTGTAGGGAAACGGCCTGCACTCTCTTCTGGAGCAGATTCGTTGCCCCACCAAACCCACACTTTCACGAGCAGACTTCTGGCACGTCTCAAATGCCTTAGCGGTCTTACGCCTTGCCCTAGCCTGAGCTGCCCCGGGAGACCCCTCGGCCTCGCATTCCATCTAGGACCTCCTGCCTGAAGTCACCCTGCCCCCAAGAGAAAGTCGGCTTGCCTTCTTACTGCGATTTAAGCCCTGTGCTTCCTGTGGCCCTGCAGGCTTTTGAATAGCCGCAGGCCCCAGAGGCGTAGCCAGGGCATTGCTTGGTTGAGGCAGTTCACTTGATGCGGAGCACCCTACTTCGAGAAGTTGGTTCAGGGAAGCAAACGCAGGGTAACGTGTGTCTCTTTGGACTGGTTAGAAACCACAGGGAGGCAAGCTGAGTGTGCGCGTGGAAACGGGAGCCTGCTGGAACTATCCTTTCTTTCCCATTTGGAAGGCTGCATTCATGCTGCCTCGAAGCTACCTGACGTTCCCTGCTGTTGACAGGCCTGGAAGCCCTGTCGAAATGCTTCTGGGAAGAAAATGAGTTTGCTCCGTCTCAACCCGGTGCTTCCGTGGCCGCGGTGGTGGTTAGCCCGACAAGCTCTAGAACGGAAGGGAAACTCAGCGTGAGAACTTGCCTCCAGTTTAGGCCCTGCCTACGTAGCCGGGCAGAAAGGGCGGCATG
Organism: Globicephala melas; assembly: GCF_963455315.2. Taxonomy (NCBI): domain Eukaryota; kingdom Metazoa; phylum Chordata; class Mammalia; order Artiodactyla; family Delphinidae; genus Globicephala; species Globicephala melas. Next base: position 148,057 of record NW_027207528.1, on the reverse strand, counting down.
CAGCACTTTCCATGAGTTCTTAGTCACCGTTCGGGTTTATGTTAACGGAATTTCCCATTTGAGGACTCCTAGGCCCCTCGGGTGTGCATCCATTTCCCTCCAGGGTCACTGAGGATCTCCAGACACCCCCACGCCGTGGTCCGCCTGAGCAACATCGAGGCCCATTGCTCTGCCCCTCGGAGGCCCCTCCGTGCGTGCCGAGTGATGGGCAACACACTGCACGTTCCTGGAGGAGAGCTACGTTTCCAGAGCCCTCAAACAGCCGCAGGACCAGATCCCTGGTGAGTCCGAAGCTCCCAGGAACTATTTGTCGTCGCCCTTGTGAGAGCTGCCGTGAGGAAACACTCTGCTTTGCCTACTTCGCGGGCCTCGTACCTGAAGTCACTGTGCTCCAGGAGAAAGTCAGCATCTTGCAATGCTGTGTCGCTAACGGGACAGCCAGATTGAGCACAGGCCTGGAGGGAAGGCCCTGACGTGAGGTGCAGAAGCGGAGCCGTGCGGCAGTTTCCATGAGGCCGTAGCCTCTGCTCTGCGCGTCTTTAACGGCAGTAGAGTTTTCTGGACACCTGGGAGGCTCGCGGGGGCACCCTGTTCCAGGCTGGAACACAGAGTACTCCCCGGCACCCCTAGGTCTGCCAAGCAACATCCAGGCCCGGAGCCCTTTGGAGCCGCGCTCCCTACGCCGAGTGTAGGGAAACGGCCTGCACTCTCTTCTGGAGCAGATTCGTTGCCCCACCAAACCCACACTTTCACGAGCAGACTTGTGGCACGTCTCACATGCCTTTGCGGTCTTACGCCTTGCCCTAGCCTGAGCTGCCCCGGGAGACCCCTCGGCCTCGCATTCCATCTAGGACCTCCTGCCTGAAGTCACCCTGCCCCCAAGAGAAAGTCGGCTTGCCTTCTTACTGCGATTTAAGTCCTGTGCTTCCTGTGGCCCTGCAGGCTTTTGAATAGCCGCAGGCCCCAGAGGCGTAGCCAGGGCATTGCTTGGTTGAGGCAGTTCACTTGATGCGGAGCACCCTACTTCGAGAAGTTGGTTCAGGGAAGCAAACGCAGGGTAACGTGTGTCTCTTTGGACTGGTTAGAAACCACAGGGAGGCAAGCTGAGTGTGCGCGTGGAAACGGGAGCCTGCTGGAACTATCCTTTCTTTCCCATTTGGAAGGCTGCATTCATGCTGCCTCGAAGCTACCTGACGTTCCCTGCTGTTGACAGGCCTGGAAGCCCTGTCGAAATGCTTCTGGGAAGAAAATGAGTTTGCTCCGTCTCAACCCGGTGCTTCCGTGGGCGCGGTGGTGGTTAGCCCGACAAGCTCTAGAACGGAAGGGAAACTCAGCGTGAGAACTTGCCTCCAGTTTAGGCCCTGCCTACGTAGCCGGGCAGAAAGGGCGGCATGCAGCAGTTTCCATGTGTTCTTAGTCACCGTTCGGGTTTATGTTAACGGAATTTCCCATTTGAGGACTCCTAGGCCCCTCGGGTGTGCATCCATTTCCCTCCAGGGTCACTGAGGATCTCCAGACACCCCCACGCCGTGGTCCGGCTGAGCAATATCGAGGCCCATTGCTCTGCCCCTCGGAGGCCCCTCCGTGCGTGCCGAGTGATGGGCAACACACTGCACGTTCCTGGAGGAGAGCTACGTTTCCAGAGCCCTCAAACAGCCGCAGGACCAGATCCCTGGTGAGTCCGAAGCTCCCAGGAACTATTTGTCGTCGCCCTTGTGAGAGCTGACGTGAGGAAACACTCTGCTTTGCCTACTTCGTGGGCCTCGTACCTGAAGTCACTGTGCTCCAGGAGAAAGTCAGCATCTTGCAATGCTGTGTCGCTAACGGGACAGCCAGATTGAGCACAGGCCTGGAGGGAAGGCCCTGACGTGAGGTGCAGAAGCGGAGCCGTGCGGCAGTTTCCATGAGGCCGTAGCCTCTGCTCTGCGCGTCTTTAACGGCAGTAGAGTTTTCTGGATACCTGGGAGGCTCGCGGGGGCACCCTGTTCCAGGCTGGAACACAGAGTACTCCCCGGCACCCCTAGGTCTGCCAAGCAACATCCAGGCCCGGAGCCCTTTGGAGCCGTGCTCCCTACGCCGAGTGTAGGGAAACGGCCTGCACTCTCTTCTGGAGCAGATTCGTTTCCCCACCAAACCCACACTATCACGAGCAGACTTGTGGCATGTCTCACATGCCTTAGCGGTCTTACGCCTTGCCCTAGCCTGAGCTGCCCCGGGAGACCCCTCGGCCTCGCATTCCATCTAGGACCGCCTGCCTGAAGTCACCCTGCCCCCAAGAGAAAGTCGGCTTGCCTTCTTACTGCGATTTAAGCCCTGTGCTTCCTGAGGCCCTGCAGGCTTTTGAATAGCCGCAGGCCCCAGAGGCGTAGCCAGGGCATTGCTTGGTTGAGGCAGTTCACTTGATGCGGAGCACCCTACTTCGAGAAGTTGGTTCAGGGAAGCAAACGCAGGGTAACGTGTGTCTCTTTGGACTGGTTAGAAACCACAGGGAGGCAAGCTGAGTGTGCGCGTGGAAACGGGAGCCTGCTGGAACTATCCTTTCTTTCCCATTTGGAAGACTGCATTCATGCTGCCTCGAAGCTACCTGACGTTCCCTGCTGTTGACAGGCCTGGAAGCCCTGTCGAAATGCTTCTGGGAAGAAAATGAGTTTGCTCCGTCTCAACCCGGTGCTTCCGTGGCCGCGGTGGTGGTTAGCCCGACAAGCTCTAGAACGGAAGGGAAACTCAGCGTGAGAACTTGCCTCCAGTTTAGGCCCTGCCTACGTAGCCGGGCAGAAAGGGCGGCATGCAGCAGTTTCCATGTGTTCTTAGTCACCGTTCGGGTTTATGTTAACGGAATTTCCCATTTGAGGACTCCTAGGCCCCTCGGGTGTGCATCCATTTCCCTCCAGGGTCACTGAGGATCTCCAGACACCCCCACGCCGTGGTCCGGCTGAGCAATATCGAGGCCCATTGCTCTGCCCCTCGGAGGCCCCTCCGTGCGTGCCGAGTGATGGGCAACACACTGCACGTTCCTGGAGGAGAGCTACGTTTCCAGAGCCCTCAAACAGCCGCAGGACCAGATCCCTGGTGAGTCCGATGCTCCCAGGAACTATTTGTCGTCGCCCTTGTGAGAGCTGACGTGAGGAAACACTCTGCTTTGCCTACTTCGCGGTCCTCGTACCTGAAGTCACTGTGCTCCAGGAGAAAGTCAGCATCTTGCAATGCTGTGTCGCTAACGGGACAGCCAGATTGAGCACAGGCCTGGAGGGAAGGCCCTGACGTGAGGTGCAGAAGCGGAGCCGTGCGGCAGTTTCCATGAGGCCGTAGCCTCTGCTCTGCGCGTCTTTAACGGCAGTAGAGTTTTCTGGACACCTGGGAGGCTCGCGGGGGCACCCTGTTCCAGGCTGGAACACAGAGTACTCCCCGGCACCCCTAGGTCTGCCAAGCAACATCCAGGCCCGGAGCCCTTTGGAGCCGCGCTCCCTACGCCGAGTGTAGGGAAACGGCCTGCACTCTCTTCTGGAGCAGATTCGTTGCCCCACCAAACCCACACTTTCACGAGCAGACTTGTGGCACGTCTCACATGCCTTTGCGGTCTTACGCCTTGCCCTAGCCTGAGCTGCCCCGGGAGACCCCTCGGCCTCGCATTCCATCTAGGACCTCCTGCCTGAAGTCACCCTGCCCCCAAGAGAAAGTCGGCTTGCCTTCTTACTGCGATTTAAGTCCTGTGCTTCCTGTGGCCCTGCAGGCTTTTGAATAGCCGCAGGCCCCAGAGGCGTAGCCAGGGCATTGCTTGGTTGAGGCAGTTCACTTGATGCGGAGCACCCTACTTCGAGAAGTTGGTTCAGGGAAGCAAACGCAGGGTAACGTGTGTCTCTTTGGACTGGTTAGAAACCACAGGGAGGCAAGCTGAGTGTGCGCGTGGAAACGGGAGCCTGCTGGAACTATCCTTTCTTTCCCATTTGGAAGGCTGCATTCATGCTGCCTCGAAGCTACCTGACGTTCCCTGCTGTTGACAGGCCTGGAAGCCCTGTCGAAATGCTTCTGGGAAGAAAATGAGTTTGCTCCGTCTCAACCCGGTGCTTCCGTGGGCGCGGTGGTGGTTAGCCCGACAAGCTCTAGAACGGAAGGGAAACTCAGCGTGAGAACTTGCCTCCAGTTTAGGCCCTGCCTACGTAGCCGGGCAGAAAGGGCGGCATGCAGCAGTTTCCATGTGTTCTTAGTCACCGTTCGGGTTTATGTTAACGGAATTTCCCATTTGAGGACTCCTAGGCCCCTCGGGTGTGCATCCATTTCCCTCCAGGGTCACTGAGGATCTCCAGACACCCCCACGCCGTGGTCCGGCTGAGCAATATCGAGGCCCATTGCTCTGCCCCTCGGAGGCCCCTCCGTGCGTGCCGAGTGATGGGCAACACACTGCACGTTCCTGGAGGAGAGCTACGTTTCCAGAGCCCTCAAACAGCCGCAGGACCAGATCCCTGGTGAGTCCGAAGCTCCCAGGAACTATTTGTCGTCGCCCTTGTGAGAGCTGACGTGAGGAAACACTCTGCTTTGCCTACTTCGTGGGCCTCGTACCTGAAGTCACTGTGCTCCAGGAGAAAGTCAGCATCTTGCAATGCTGTGTCGCTAACGGGACAGCCAGATTGAGCACAGGCCTGGAGGGAAGGCCCTGACGTGAGGTGCAGAAGCGGAGCCGTGCGGCAGTTTCCATGAGGCCGTAGCCTCTGCTCTGCGCGTCTTTAACGGCAGTAGAGTTTTCTGGATACCTGGGAGGCTCGCGGGGGCACCCTGTTCCAGGCTGGAACACAGAGTACTCCCCGGCACCCCTAGGTCTGCCAAGCAACATCCAGGCCCGGAGCCCTTTGGAGCCGTGCTCCCTACGCCGAGTGTAGGGAAACGGCCTGCACTCTCTTCTGGAGCAGATTCGTTTCCCCACCAAACCCACACTATCACGAGCAGACTTGTGGCATGTCTCACATGCCTTAGCGGTCTTACGCCTTGCCCTAGCCTGAGCTGCCCCGGGAGACCCCTCGGCCTCGCATTCCATCTAGGACCTCCTGCCTGAAGTCACCCTGCCCCCAAGAGAAAGTCGGCTTGCCTTCTTACTGCGATTTAAGCCCTGTGCTTCCTGAGGCCCTGCAGGCTTTTGAATAGCCGCAGGCCCCAGAGGCGTAGCCAGGGCATTGCTTGGTTGAGGCAGTTCACTTGATGCGGAGCACCCTACTTCGAGAAGTTGGTTCAGGGAAGCAAACGCAGGGTAACGTGTGTCTCTTTGGACTGGTTAGAAACCACAGGGAGGCAAGCTGAGTGTGCGCGTGGAAACGGGAGCCTGCTGGAACTATCCTTTCTTTCCCATTTGGAAGACTGCATTCATGCTGCCTCGAAGCTACCTGACGTTCCCTGCTGTTGACAGGCCTGGAAGCCCTGTCGAAATGCTTCTGGGAAGAAAATGAGTTTGCTCCGTCTCAACCCGGTGCTTCCGTGGCCGCGGTGGTGGTTAGCCCGACAAGCTCTAGAACGGAAGGGAAACTCAGCGTGAGAACTTGCCTCCAGTTTAGGCCCTGCCTACGTAGCCGGGCAGAAAGGGCGGCATGCAGCAGTTTCCATGTGTTCTTAGTCACCGTTCGGGTTTATGTTAACGAAATTTCCCATTTGAGGACTCCTAGGCCCCTCGGGTGTGCATCCATTTCCCTCCAGGGTCACTGAGGATCTCCAGACACCCCCACGCCGTGGTCCGGCTGAGCAATATCGAGGCCCATTGCTCTGCCCCTCGGAGGCCCCTCCGTGCGTGCCGAGTGATGGGCAACACACTGCACGTTCCTGGAGGAGAGCTACGTTTCCAGAGCCCTCAAACAGCCGCAGGACCAGATCCCTGGTGAGTCCGATGCTCCCAGGAACTATTTGTCGTCGCCCTTGTGAGAGCTGACGTGAGGAAACACTCTGCTTTGCCTACTTCGCGGGCCTCGTACCTGAAGTCACTGTGCTCCAGGAGAAAGTCAGCATCTTGCAATGCTGTGTCGCTAACGGGACAGCCAGATTGAGCACAGGCCTGGAGGGAAGGCCCTGACGTGAGGTGCAGAAGCGGAGCCGTGCGGCAGTTTCCATGAGGCCGTAGCCTCTGCTCTGCGCGTCTTTAACGGCAGTAGAGTTTTCTGGACACCTGGGAGGCTCGCGGGGGCACCCTGTTCCAGGCTGGAACACAGAGTACTCCCCGGCACCCCTAGGTCTGCCAAGCAACATCCAGGCCCGGAGCCCTTTGGAGCCGCGCTCCCTACGCCGAGTGTAGGGAAACGGCCTGCACTCTCTTCTGGAGCAGATTCGTTGCCCCACCAAACCCACACTATCACGAGCAGACTTCTGGCACGTCTCACATGCCTTTGCGGTCTTACGACTTGCCCTAGCCTGAGCTGCCCCGGGAGACCCCTCGGCCTCGCATTCCATCTAGGACCTCCTGCCTGAAGTCACCCTGCCCCCAAGAGAAAGTCGGCTTGCCTTCTTACTGCGATTTAAGCCCTGTGCTTCCTGTGGCCCTGCAGGCTTTTGAATAGCCGCAGGCCCCAGAGGCGTAGCCAGGACATTCCTTGGTTGAGGCAGTTCACTTGATGCGGAGCACCCTACTTCGAGAAGTTGGTTCAGGGAAGCAAACGCAGGGTAACGTGTGTCTCTTTGGACTGGTTAGAAACCACAGGGAGGCAAGCTGAGTGTGCGCGTGGAAACGGGAGCCTGCTGGAACTATCCTTTCTTTCCCATTTGGAAGGCTGCATTCATGCTGCCTCGAAGCTACCTGACGTTCCCTGCTGTTGACAGGCCTGGAAGCCCTGTCGAAATGCTTCTGGGAAGAAAAGGAGTTTGCTCCGTCTCAACCCGGTGCTTCCGTGGCCGCGGTGGTGGTTAGCCCGACAAGCTCTAGAACGGAAGGGAAACTCAGCGTGAGAACTTGCCTCCAGTTTAGGCCCTGCCTACGTAGCCGGGCAGAAAGGGCGGCATGCAGCACTTTCCATGTGTTCTTAGTCACCGTTCGGGTTTATGTTAACGGAATTTCCCATTTGAGGACTCCTAGGCCCCTCGGGTGTGCATCCATTTCCCTCCAGGGTCACTGAGGACCTCCAGACACCCCAACGCCGTGGTCCGGCTGAACAACATCGAGGCCCATTGCTCTGCCCCTCGGAGGCCCCTCCGTGCGTGCCGAGTGATGGGCAACACACTGCACGTTCCTGGAGGAGAGCTACGTTTCCAGAGCCCTCAAACAGCCGCAGGACCAGATCCCTGGTGAGTCCGAAGCTCCCAGGAACTATTTGTCGTCGCCCTTGTGAGAGCTGCCGTGAAGAAACACTCTGCTTTGCCTACTTCGCGGGCCTCGTACCTGAAGTCACTGTGCTCCAGGAGAAAGTCAGCATCTTGCAATGCTGTGTCGCTAACGGGACAGCCAGATTGAGCACAGGCCTGGAGGGAAGGCCCTGACGTGAGGTGCAGAAGCGGAGCCGTGCGGCAGTTTCCATGAGGCCGTAGCCTCTGCTCTGCGCGTCTTTAACGGCAGTAGAGTTTTCTGGACACCTGGGAGGCTCGCGGGGGCACCCTGTTCCAGGCTGGAACACAGAGTACTCCCCGGCACCCCTAGGTCTGCCAAGCAACATCCAGGCCCGGAGCCCTTTGGAGCCGCGCTCCCTACGCCGAGTGTAGGGAAACGGCCTGCACTCTCTTCTGGAGCAGATTCGTTGCCCCACGAAACCCACACTTTCACGAGCAGACTTCTGGCACGTCTCACATGCCTTTGCGGTCTTACGCCTTGCCCTAGCCTGAGCTGCCCCGGGAGACCCCTCGGCCTCGCATTCCATCTAGGACCTCCTGCCTGAAGTCACCCTGCCCCCAAGAGAAAGTCGGCTTGCCTTCTTACTGCGATTTAAGCCCTGTGCTTCCTGTGGCCCTGCAGGCTTTTGAATAGCCGCAGGCCCCAGAGGCGTAGCCAGGGCATTGCTTGGTTGAGGCAGTTCACTTGATGCGGAGCACCCTACTTCGAGAAGTTGGTTCAGGGAAGCAAACGCAGGGTAACGTGTGTCTCTTTGGACTGGTTAGAAACCACAGGGAGGCAAGCTGAGTGTGCGCGTGGAAACGGGAGCCTGCTGGAACTATCCTTTCTTTCCCATTTGGAAGGCTGCATTCATGCTGCCTCGAAGCTACCTGACGTTCCCTGCTGTTGACAGGCCTGGAAACCCTGTCGAAATGCTTCTGGGAAGAAAATGAGTTTGCTCCGTCTCAACCCGGTGCTTCCGTGGGCGCGGTGGTGGTTAGCCCGACAAGCTCTAGAACGGAAGGGAAACTCAGCGTGAGAACTTGCCTCCAGTTTAGGCCCTGCCTACATAGCCGGGCAGAAAGGGCGGCATGCAGCAGTTTCCATGAGTTCTTAGTCACCGTTCGGGTTTATGTTAACGGAATTTCCCATTTGAGGACTCCTAGGCCCCTCGGGTGTGCATCCATTTCCCTCCAAGGTCACTGAGGACCTCCAGACACCCCCACTCCGTGGTCCGGCTGAGCAACATCGAGGCCCATTGCTCTGCCCCTCGGAGGCCCCTCCGTGCGTGCCGAGTGATGGGCAACACACTGCACGTTCCTGGAGGAGAGCTACGTTTCCAGAGCCCTCAAACAGCCGCAGGACCAGATCCCTGGTGAGTCCGAAGCTCCCAGGAACTATTTGTCGTCGCCCTTGTGAGAGCTGCCGTGAGGAAACACTCTGCTTTGCCTACTTCGCGGGCCTCGTACCTGAAGTCACTGTGCTCGAGGAGAAAGTCAGCATCTTGCAATGCTGTGTCGCTAACGGGACAGCCAGATTGAGCACAGGCCTGGAGGGAAGGCCCTGACGTGAGGTGCAGAAGCGGAGCCGTGCGGCAGTTTCCATGAGGCCGTAGCCTCTGCTCTGCGCGTCTTTAACGGCAGTAGAGTTTTCTGGACACCTGGGAGGCTCGCGGGGGCACCCTGTTCCAGGCTGGAACACAGAGTACTCCCGGGCACCCCTGGGTCTGCTGAGCAACATCCAGGCCCGGAGCCCTTTGGAGCCGCTCTCCATACGCCGAGTGTAGGGAAACGGCCTGCACTCTCTTCTGGAGCAGATTCGTTTCCCCACCAAACCCACACTTTCACGAGCAGACTTCTGGCACGTCTCACATGCCTTTGCGGTCTTACGCCTTGCCCTAGCCTGAGCTGCCCAGGGAGACCCCTCGGCCTCGCATTCCATCTAGGACCACCCTGCCGGAAGTCACCCTGCCCCCAAGAGAAAGTCGGCTTGCCTTCTTACTGCGATTTAAGTCCTGTGCTTCCTGTGGCCCTGCAGGCTTTTGAATAGCCGCAGGCCCCAGAGGCGTAGCCAGGGCATTGCTTGGTTGAGGCAGTTCACTTGATGCGGAGCACCCTACTTCGAGAAGTTGGTTCAGGGAAGCAAACGCAGGGTAACGTGTGTCTCTTTGGACTGGTTAGAAACCACAGGGAGGCAAGCTGAGTGTGCGCGTGGAAACGGGAGCCTGCTGGAACTATCCTTTCTTTCCCATTTGGAAGGCTGCATTCATGCTGCCTCGAAGCTACCTGACGTTCCCTGCTGTTGACAGGCCTGGAAACCCTGTCGAAATGCTTCTGGGAAGAAAATGAGTTTGCTCCGTCTCAACCCGGTGCTTCCGTGGGCGCGGTGGTGGTTAGCCCGACAAGCTCTAGAACGGAAGGGAAACTCAGCGTGAGAACTTGCCTCCAGTTTAGGCCCTGCCTACGTAGCCGGGCAGAAAGGGCGGCATGCAGCAGTTTCCATGAGTTCTTAGTCACCGTTCGGGTATATGTTAACGGAATTTCCCATTTGAGGACTCCTAGGCCCCTCGGGTGTGCATCCATTTCCCTCCAATGTCACTGAGGACCTCCAGACACCCCCACTCCGTGGTCCGGCTGAGCAACATCGAGGCCCATTGCTCTGCCCCTCGGAGGCCCCTCCGTGCGTGCCGAGTGATGGGCAACACACTGCACGTTCCTGGAGGAGAGCTACGTTTCCAGAGCCCTCAAACAGCCGCAGGACCAGATCCCTGGTGAGTCCGAAGCTCCCAGGAACTATTTGTCGTCGCCCTTGTGAGAGCTGCCGTGAGGAAACACTCTGCTTTGCCTACTTCGCGGGCCTCGTACCTGAAGTCACTGTGCTCCAGGAGAAAGTCAGCATCTTGCAATGCTGTGTCGCTAACGGGACAGCCAGATTGAGCACAGGCCTGGAGGGAAGGCCCTGACGTGAGGTGCAGAAGCGGAGCCGTGCGGCAGTTTCCATGAGGCCGTAGCCTCTGCTCTGCGCGTCTTTAACGGCAGTAGAGTTTTCTGGACACCTGGGAGGCTCGCGGGGGCACCCTGTTCCAGGCTGGAACACAGAGTACTCCCGGGCACCCCTGGGTCTGCTGAGCAACATCCAGGCCCGGAGCCCTTTGGAGCCGCTCTCCATACGCCGAGTGTAGGGAAACGGCCTGCACTCTCTTCTGGAGCAGATTCGTTTCCCCACCAAACCCACACTTTCACGAGCAGACTTCTGGCACGTCTCACATGCCTTTGCGGTCTTACGCCTTGCCCTAGCCTGAGCTGCCCGGGGAGACCCCTCGGCCTCGCATTCCATCTAGGACCCCCCTGCCGGAAGTCACCCTGCCCCCAAGAGAAAGTCGGCTTGCCTTCTTACTGCGATTTAAGTCCTGTGCTTCCTGTGGCCCTGCAGGCTTTTGAATAGCCGCAGGCCCCAGAGGCGTAGCCAGGGCATTGCTTGGTTGAGGCAGTTCACTTGATGCGGAGCACCCTACTTCGAGAAGTTGGTTCAGGGAAGCAAACGCAGGGTAACGTGTGTCTCTTTGGACTGGTTAGAAACCACAGGGAGGCAAGCTGAGTGTGCGCGTGGAAACGGGAGCCTGCTGGAACTATCCTTTCTTTCCCATTTGGAAGGCTGCATTCATGCTGCCTCGAAGCTACCTGACGTTCCCTGCTGTTGACAGGCCTGGAAGCCCTGTCGAAATGCTTCTGGGAAGAAAATGAGTTTGCTCCGTCTCAACCCGGTGCTTCCGTGGGCGCGGTGGTGGTTAGCCCGACAAGCTCTAGAACGGAAGGGAAACTCAGCGTGAGAACTTGCCTCCAGTTTAGGCCCTGCCTACGTAGCCGGGCAGAAAGGGCGGCATGCAGCAGTTTCCATGTGTTCTTAGTCACCGTTCGGGTTTATGTTAACGGAATTTCCCATTTGAGGACTCCTAGGCCCCTCGGGTGTGCATCCATTTCCCTCCAGGGTCACTGAGGATCTCCAGACACCCCCACGCCGTGGTCCGGCTGAGCAATATCGAGGCCCATTGCTCTGCCCCTCGGAGGCCCCTCCGTGCGTGCCGAGTGATGGGCAACACACTGCACGTTCCTGGAGGAGAGCTACGTTTCCAGAGCCCTCAAACAGCCGCAGGACCAGATCCCTGGTGAGTCCGAAGCTCCCAGGAACTATTTGTCGTCGCCCTTGTGAGAGCTGCCGTGAGGAAACACTCTGCTTTGCCTACTTCGCGGGCCTCGTACCTGAAGTCACTGTGCTCCAGGAGAAAGTCAGCATCTTGCAATGCTGTGTCGCTAACGGGACAGCCAGATTGAGCACAGGCCTGGAGGGAAGGCCCTGACGTGAGGTGCAGAAGCGGAGCCGTGCGGCAGTTTCCATGAGGCCGTAGCCTCTGCTCTGCGCGTCTTTAACGGCAGTAGAGTTTTCTGGACACCTGGGAGGCTCGCGGGGGCACCCTGTTCCAGGCTGGAACACAGAGTACTCCCCGGCACCCCTAGGTCTGCCAAGCAACATCCAGGCCCGGAGCCCTTTGGAGCCGCGCTCCCTACGCCCAGTGTAGGGAAACGGCCTGCACTCTCTTCTGGAGCAGATTCGTAGCCCCACCAAACCCACACTTTCACGAGCAGACTTCTGGCACGTCTCACATGCCTTTGCGGTCTTACGCCTTGCCCTAGCCTGAGCTGCCCCGGGAGACCCCTCGGCCTCGCATTCCATCTAGGACCTCCTGCCTGAAGTCACCCTGCCCCCAAGAGAAAGTCGGCTTGCCTTCTTACTGCGATTTAAGCCCTGTGCTTCCTGTGGCCCTGCAGGCTTTTGAATAGCCGCAGGCCCCAGAGGCGTAGCCAGGGCATTGCTTGGTTGAGGCAGTTCACTTGATGCGGAGCACCCTACTTCGAGAAGTTGGTTCAGGGAAGCAAACGCAGGGTAACGTGTGTCTCTTTGGACTGGTTAGAAACCACAGGGAGGCAAGCTGAGTGTGCGCGTGGAAACGGGAGCCTGCTGGAACTATCCTTTCTTTCCCATTTGGAAGGCTGCATTCATGCTGCCTCGAAGCTACCTGACGTTCCCTGCTGTTGACAGGCCTGGAAACCCTGTCGAAATGCTTCTGGGAAGAAAATGAGTTTGCTCCGTCTCAACCCGGTGCTTCCGTGGGCGCGGTGGTGGTTAGCCCGACAAGCTCTAGAACGGAAGGGAAACTCAGCGTGAGAACTTGCCTCCAGTTTAGGCCCTGCCTACGTAGCCGGGCAGAAAGGGCGGCATGCAGCAGTTTCCATGAGTTCTTAGTCACCGTTCGGGTATATGTTAACGGAATTTCCCATTTGAGGACTCCTAGGCCCCTCGGGTGTGCATCCATTTCCCTCCAATGTCACTGAGGACCTCCAGACACCCCCACTCCGTGGTCCGGCTGAGCAACATCGAGGCCCATTGCTCTGCCCCTCGGAGGCCCCTCCGTGCGTGCCGAGTGATGGGCAACACACTGCACGTTCCTGGAGGAGAGCTACGTTTCCAGAGCCCTCAAACAGCCGCAGGACCAGATCCCTGGTGAGTCCGAAGCTCCCAGGAACTATTTGTCGTCGCCCTTGTGAGAGCTGCCGTGAGGAAACACTCTGCTTTGCCTACTTCGCGGGCCTCGTACCTGAAGTCACTGTGCTCCAGGAGAAAGTCAGCATCTTGCAATGCTGTGTCGCTAACGGGACAGCCAGATTGAGCACAGGCCTGGAGGGAAGGCCCTGACGTGAGGTGCAGAAGCGGAGCCGTGCGGCAGTTTCCATGAGGCCGTAGCCTCTGCTCTGCGCGTCTTTAACGGCAGTAGAGTTTTCTGGACACCTGGGAGGCTCGCGGGGGCACCCTGTTCCAGGCTGGAACACAGAGTACTCCCGGGCACCCCTGGGTCTGCTGAGCAACATCCAGGCCCGGAGCCCTTTGGAGCCGCTCTCCATACGCCGAGTGTAGGGAAACGGCCTGCACTCTCTTCTGGAGCAGATTCGTTTCCCCACCAAACCCACACTTTCACGAGCAGACTTCTGGCACGTCTCACATGCCTTTGCGGTCTTACGCCTTGCCCTAGCCTGAGCTGCCCGGGGAGACCCCTCGGCCTCGCATTCCATCTAGGACCCCCCTGCCGGAAGTCACCCTGCCCCCAAGAGAAAGTCGGCTTGCCTTCTTACTGCGATTTAAGTCCTGTGCTTCCTGTGGCCCTGCAGGCTTTTGAATAGCCGCAGGCCCCAGAGGCGTAGCCAGGGCATTGCTTGGTTGAGGCAGTTCACTTGATGCGGAGCACCCTACTTCGAGAAGTTGGTTCAGGGAAGCAAACGCAGGGTAACGTGTGTCTCTTTGGACTGGTTAGAAACCACAGGGAGGCAAGCTGAGTGTGCGCGTGGAAACGGGAGCCTGCTGGAACTATCCTTTCTTTCCCATTTGGAAGGCTGCATTCATGCTGCCTCGAAGCTACCTGACGTTCCCTGCTGTTGACAGGCCTGGAAGCCCTGTCGAAATGCTTCTGGGAAGAAAATGAGTTTGCTCCGTCTCAACCCGGTGCTTCCGTGGGCGCGGTGGTGGTTAGCCCGACAAGCTCTAGAACGGAAGGGAAACTCAGCGTGAGAACTTGCCTCCAGTTTAGGCCCTGCCTACGTAGCCGGGCAGAAAGGGCGGCATGCAGCAGTTTCCATGTGTTCTTAGTCACCGTTCGGGTTTATGTTAACGGAATTTCCCATTTGAGGACTCCTAGGCCCCTCGGGTGTGCATCCATTTCCCTCCAGGGTCACTGAGGATCTCCAGACACCCCCACGCCGTGGTCCGGCTGAGCAATATCGAGGCCCATTGCTCTGCCCCTCGGAGGCCCCTCCGTGCGTGCCGAGTGATGGGCAACACACTGCACGTTCCTGGAGGAGAGCTACGTTTCCAGAGCCCTCAAACAGCCGCAGGACCAGATCCCTGGTGAGTCCGAAGCTCCCAGGAACTATTTGTCGTCGCCCTTGTGAGAGCTGCCGTGAGGAAACACTCTGCTTTGCCTACTTCGCGGGCCTCGTACCTGAAGTCACTGTGCTCCAGGAGAAAGTCAGCATCTTGCAATGCTGTGTCGCTAACGGGACAGCCAGATTGAGCACAGGCCTGGAGGGAAGGCCCTGACGTGAGGTGCAGAAGCGGAGCCGTGCGGCAGTTTCCATGAGGCCGTAGCCTCTGCTCTGCGCGTCTTTAACGGCAGTAGAGTTTTCTGGACACCTGGGAGGCTCGCGGGGGCACCCTGTTCCAGGCTGGAACACAGAGTACTCCCCGGCACCCCTAGGTCTGCCAAGCAACATCCAGGCCCGGAGCCCTTTGCAGCCGCGCTCCCTACGCCGAGTGTAGGGAAACGGCCTGCACTCTCTTCTGGAGCAGATTCGTTGCCCCACCAAACCCACACTTTCACGAGCAGACTTCTGGCACGTCTCACATGCCTTTGCGGTCTTACGCCTTGCCCTAGCCTGAGCTGCCCCGGGAGACCCCTCGGCCTCGCATTCCATCTAGGACCTCCTGCCTGAAGTCACCCTGCCCCCAAGAGAAAGTCGGCTTGCCTTCTTACTGCGATTTAAGCCCTGTGCTTCCTGTGGCCCTGCAGGCTTTTGAATAGCCGCAGGCCCCAGAGGCGTAGCCAGGGCATTGCTTGGTTGAGGCAGTTCACTTGATGCGGAGCACCCTACTTCGAGAAGTTGGTTCAGGGAAGCAAACGCAGGGTAACGTGTGTCTCTTTGGACTGGTTAGAAACCACAGGGAGGCAAGCTGAGTGTGCGCGTGGAAACGGGAGCCTGCTGGAACTATCCTTTCTTTCCCATTTGGAAGGCTGCATTCATGCTGCCTCGAAGCTACCTGACGTTCCCTGCTGTTGACAGGCCTGGAAACCCTGTCGAAATGCTTCTGGGAAGAAAAGGAGTTTGCTCCGTCTCAACCCGGTGCTTCCGTGGCCGCGGTGGTGGTTAGCCCGACAAGCTCTAGAACGGAAGGGAAACTCAGCGTGAGAACTTGCCTCCAGTTTAGGCCCTGCCTACGTAGCCGGGCAGAAAGGGCGGCATGCAGCAGTTTCCATGAGTTCTTAGTCACCGTTCGGGTTTATGTTAACGGAATTTCCCATTTGAGGACTCCTAGGCCCCTCGGGTGTGCATCCATTTCCCTCCAGGGTCACTGAGGATCTCCAGACACCCCCACGCCGTGGTCCGGCTGAGCAACATCGAGGCCCATTGCTCTGCCCCTCGTAGGCCCCTCCGTGCGAGCCGAGTGATGGGCAACACACTGCACGTTCCTGGAGGAGAGCTACGTTTCCAGAGCCCTCAAACAGCCGCAGGACCAGATCCCTGGTGAGTCCGAAGCTCCCAGGAACTATTTGTCGTCGCCCTTGTGAGAGCTGCCGTGAGGAAACACTCTGCTTTGCCTACTTCGCGGGCCTCGTACCTGAAGTCACTGTGCTCCAGGAGAAAGTCAGCATCTTGCAATGCTGTGTCGCTAACGGGACAGCCAGATTGAGCACAGGCCTGGAGGGAAGGCCCTGACGTGAGGTGCAGAAGCGGAGCCGTGCGGCAGTTTCCATGAGGCCGTAGCCTCTGCTCTGCGCGTCTTTAACGGCAGTAGAGTTTTCTGGACACCTGGGAGGCTCGCGGGGGCACCCTGTTCCAGGCTGGAACACAGAGTACTCCCCGGCACCCCTAGGTCTGCCAAGCAACATCCAGGCCCGGAGCCCTTTGGAGCCGCGCTCCCTACGCCCAGTGTAGGGAAACGGCCTGCACTCTCTTCTGGAGCAGATTCGTTGCCCCACCAAACCCACACTTTCACGAGCAGACTTCTGGCACGTCTCACATGCCTTTGCGGTCTTACGCCTTGCCCTAGCCTGAGCTGCCCCGGGAGACCCCTCGGCCTCGCATTCCATCTAGGACCTCCTGCCTGAAGTCACCCTGCCCCCAAGAGAAAGTCGGCTTGCCTTCTTACTGCGATTTAAGCCCTGTGCTTCCTGTGGCCCTGCAGGCTTTTGAATAGCCGCAGGCCCCAGAGGCGTAGCCAGGGCATTGCTTGGTTGAGGCAGTTCACTTGATGCGGAGCACCCTACTTCGAGAAGTTGGTTCAGGGAAGCAAACGCAGGGTAACGTGTGTCTCTTTGGACTGGTTAGAAACCACAGGGAGGCAAGCTGAGTGTGCGCGTGGAAACGGGAGCCTGCTGGAACTATCCTTTCTTTCCCATTTGGAAGGCTGCATTCATGCTGCCTCGAAGCTACCTGACGTTCCCTGCTGTTGACAGGCCTGGAAGCCCTGTCGAAATGCTTCTGGGAAGAAAATGAGTTTGCTCCGTCTCAACCCGGTGCTTCCGTGGCCGCAGTGGTGGTTAGCCCGACAAGCTCTAGAACGGAAGGGAAACTCAGCGTGAGAACTTGCCTCCAGTTTAGGCCCTGCCTACGTAGCCGGGCAGAAAGGGCGGCATGCAGCAGTTTCCATGTGTTCTTAGTCACCGTTCGGGTTTATGTTAACGGAATTTCCCATTTGAGGACTCCTAGGCCCCTCGGGTGTGCATCCATTTCCCTCCAGGGTCACTGAGGATCTCCAGACACCCCCACGCCGTGGTCCGGCTGAGCAATATCGAGGCCCATTGCTCTGCCCCTCGGAGGCCCCTCCGTGCGTGCCGAGTGATGGGCAACACACTGCACGTTCCTGGAGGAGAGCTACGTTTCCAGAGCCCTCAAACAGCCGCAGGACCAGATCCCTGGTGACCCCGAAGCTCCCAGGAACTATTTGTCGTCGCCCTTGTGAGAGCTGCCGTGAGGAAACACTCTGCTTTGCCTACTTCGCGGGCCTCGTACCTGAAGTCACTGTGCTCCAGGAGAAAGTCAGCATCTTGCAATGCTGTGTCGCTAACGGGACAGCCAGATTGAGCACAGGCCTGGAGGGAAGGCCCTGACGTGAGGTGCAGAAGCGGAGCCGTGCGGCAGTTTCCATGAGGCCGTAGCCTCTGCTCTGCGCGTCTTTAACGGCAGTAGAGTTTTCTGGACACCTGGGAGGCTCGCGGGGGCACCCTGTTCCAGGCTGGAACACAGAGTACTCCCCGGCACCCCTAGGTCTGCCAAGCAACATCCAGGCCCGGAGCCCTTTGGAGCCGCGCTCCCTACGCCCAGTGTAGGGAAACGGCCTGCACTCTCTTCTGGAGCAGATTCGTTGCCCCACCAAACCCACACTTTCACGAGCAGACTTCTGGCACGTCTCACATGCCTTTGCGGTCTTACGCCTTGCCCTAGCCTGAGCTGCCCCGGGAGACCCCTCGGCCTCGCATTCCATCTAGGACCTCCTGCCTGAAGTCACCCTGCCCCCAAGAGAAAGTCGGCTTGCCTTCTTACTGCGATTTAAGCCCTGTGCTTCCTGTGGCCCTGCAGGCTTTTGAATAGCCGCAGGCCCCAGAGGCGTAGCCAGGGCATTGCTTGGTTGAGGCAGTTCACTTGATGCGGAGCACCCTACTTCGAGAAGTTGGTTCAGGGAAGCAAACGCAGGGTAACGTGTGTCTCTTTGGACTGGTTAGAAACCACAGGGAGGCAAGCTGAGTGTGCGCGTGGAAACGGGAGCCTGCTGGAACTATCCTTTCTTTCCCATTTGGAAGGCTGCATTCATGCTGCCTCGAAGCTACCTGACGTTCCCTGCTGTTGACAGGCCTGGAAACCCTGTCGAAATGCTTCTGGGAAGAAAATGAGTTTGCTCCGTCTCTACCCGGTGCTTCCGTGGCCGCGGTGGTGGTTAGCCCGACAAGCTCTAGAACGGAAGGGAAACTCAGCGTGAGAACTTGCCTCCAGTTTAGGCCCTGCCTACGTAGCCGGGCAGAAAGGGCGGCATGCAGCAGTTTCCATGTGTTCTTAGTCACCGTTCGGGTTTATGTTAACGGAATTTCCCATTTGAGGACTCCTAGGCCCCTCGGGTGTACATCCATTTCCCTCCAGGGTCACTGAGGATCTCCAGACACCCCCACGCCGTGGTCCGGCTGAGCAATATCGAGGCCCATTGCTCTGCCCCTCGGAGGCCCCTCCGTGCGTGCCGAGTGATGGGCAACACACTGCACGTTCCTGGAGGAGAGCTACGTTTCCAGAGCCCTCAAACAGCCGCAGGACCAGATCCCTGGTGAGTCCGAAGCTCCCAGGAACTATTTGTCGTCGCCCTTGTGAGAGCTGCCGTGAGGAAACACTCTGCTTTGCCTACTTCGCGGGCCTCGTACCTGAAGTCACTGTGCTCCAGGAGAAAGTCAGCATCTTGCAATGCTGTGTCGCTAACGGGACAGCCAGATTGAGCACAGGCCTGGAGGGAAGGCCCTGACGTGAGGTGCAGAAGCGGAGCCGTGCGGCAGTTTCCATGAGGCCATAGCCTCTGCTCTGCGCGTCTTTAACGGCAGTAGAGTTTTCTGGACACCTGGGAGGCTCGCGGGGGCACCCTGTTCCAGGCTGGAACACAGAGTACTCCCCGGCACCCCTAGGTCTGCCAAGCAACATCCAGGCCCGGAGCCCTTTGGAGCCGCGCTCCCTACGCCCAGTGTAGGGAAACGGCCTGCACTCTCTTCTGGAGCAGATTCGTTGCCCCACCAAACCCACACTTTCACGAGCAGACTTGTGGCACGTCTCAAATGTCTTAGCGGTCTTATGCCTTGCCCTAGCCTGAGCTGCCCCGGGAGACCCCTCGGCCTCGCATTCCATCTAGGACCTCCTGCCTGAAGTCACCCTGCCCCCAAGAGAAAGTCGGCTTGCCTTCTTACTGCGATTTAAGTCCTGTGCTTCCTGTGGCCCTGCAGGCTTTTGAATAGCCGCAGGCCCCAGAGGCGTAGCCAGGGCATTGCTTGGTTGAGGCAGTTCACTTGATGCGGAGCACCCTACTTCGAGAAGTTGGTTCAGGGAAGCAAACGCAGGGTAACGTGTGTCTCTTTGGACTGGTTAGAAACCACAGGGAGGCAAGCTGAGTGTGCGCGTGGAAACGGGAGCCTGCTGGAACTATCCTTTCTTTCCCATTTGGAAGGCTGCATTCATGCTGCCTCGAAGCTACCTGACGTTCCCTGCTGTTGACAGGCCTGGAAGCCCTGTCGAAATGCTTCTGGGAAGAAAAGGAGTTTGCTCCGTCTCAACCCGGTGCTTCCGTGGGCGCGGTGGTGGTTAGCCCGACAAGCTCTAGAACGGAAGGGAAACTCAGCGTGAGAACTTGCCTCCAATTTAGGCCCTGCCTACGTAGCCGGGCAGAAAGGGCGGCATGCAGCACTTTCCATGAGTTCTTAGTCACCGTTCGGGTTTATGTTAACGGAATTTCCCATTTGAGGACTCCTAGGCCCCTCGGGTGTGCATCCATTTCCCTCCAAGGTCACTGAGGACCTCCAGACACCCCCACGCCGTGGTCCGGCTGAGCAACATCGAGGCCCATTGCTCTGCCCCTCGTAGGCCCCTCCGTGCGTGCCGAGTGATGGGCAACACACTGCACATTCCTGGAGGAGAGTTACGTTTCCAGAGCCCTCAAACAGCCGCAGGACCAGATCCCTGGTGAGTCCGAAGCTCCCAGGAACTATTTGTCGTCGCCCTTGTGAGAGCTGCCGTGAGGAAACACTCTGCTTTGCCTACTTCGCGGGCCTCGTACCTGAAGTCACTGTGCTCCAGGAGAAAGTCAGCATCTTGCAATGCTGTGTCGCTAACGGGACAGCCAGATTGAGCACAGGCCTGGAGGGAAGGCCCTGACGTGAGGTGCAGAAGCGGAGCCGTGCGGCAGTTTCCATGAGGCCGTAGCCTCTGCTCTGCGCGTCTTTAACGGCAGTAGAGTTTTCTGGACACCTGGGAGGCTCGCGGGGGCACCCTGTTCCAGGCTGGAACACAGAGTACTCCCCGGCACCCCTAGGTCTGCCAAGCAACATCCAGGCCCGGAGCCCTTTGGAGCCGCGCTCCCTACGCCCAGTGTAGGGAAACGGCCTGCACTCTCTTCTGGAGCAGATTCGTTGCCCCACCAAACCCACACTTTCACGAGCAGACTTGTGGCACGTCTCAAATGCCTTAGCGGTCTTATGCCTTGCCCTAGCCTGAGCTGCCCCGGGAGACCCCTCGGCCTCGCATTCCATCTACGACCTCCTGCCTGAAGTCACCCTGCCCCCAAGAGAAAGTCGGCTTGCCTTCTTACTGCGATTTAAGTCCTGTGCTTCCTGTGGCCCTGCAGGCTTTTGAATAGCCGCAGGCCCCAGAGGCGTAGCCAGGGCATTGCTTGGTTGAGGCAGTTCACTTGATGCGGAGCACCCTACTTCGAGAAGTTGGTTCAGGGAAGCAAACGCAGGGTAACGTGTGTCTCTTTGGACTGGTTAGAAACCACAGGGAGGCAAGCTGAGTGTGCGCGTGGAAACGGGAGCCTGCTGGAACTATCCTTTCTTTCCCATTTGGAAGGCTGCATTCATGCTGCCTCGAAGCTACCTGACGTTCCCTGCTGTTGACAGGCCTGGAAGCCCTGTCGAAATGCTTCTGGGAAGAAAATGAGTTTGCTCCGTCTCAACCCGGTGCTTCCGTGGCCGCGGTGGTGGTTAGCCCGACAAGCTCTAGAACGGAAGGGAAACTCAGCGTGAGAACTTGCCTCCAGTTTAGGCCCTGCCTACGTAGCCGGGCAGAAAGGGCGGCATGCAGCACTTTCCATGAGTTCTTAGTCACCGTTCGGGTTTATGTTAACGGAATTTCCCATTTGAGGACTCCTAGGCCCCTCGGGTGTGCATCCATTTCCCTCCAAGGTCACTGAGGACCTCCAGACACCTCCACGCCGTGGTCCGGCTGAGCAACACCGAGGCCCATTGCTCTGCCCCTCGGAGGCCCCTCTGTGCGTGCCGAGTGATGGGCAACACACTGCACGTTCCTGGAGGAGAGCTACGTTTCCAGAGCCCTCAAACAGCCGCAGGACCAGATCCCTGGTGAGTCCGAAGCTCCCAGGAACTATTTGTCGTCGCCCTTGTGAGAGCTGCCGTGAGGAAACACTCTGCTTTGCCTACTTCGCGGGCCTCGTACCTGAAGTCACTGTGCTCCAGGAGAAAGTCAGCATCTTGCAATGCTGTGTCGCTAACGGGACAGCCAGATTGAGCACAGGCCTGGAGGGAAGGCCCTGACGTGAGGTGCAGAAGCGGAGCCGTGCGGCAGTTTCCATGAGGCCGTAGCCTCTGCTCTGCGCGTCTTTAACGGCAGTAGAGTTTTCTGGACACCTGGGAGGCTCGCGGGGGCACCCTGTTCCAGGCTGGAACACAGAGTACTCCCCGGCACCCCTAGGTCTGCCAAGCAACATCCAGGCCCGGAGCCCTTTGGAGCCGCGCTCCCTACGCCGAGTGTAGGGAAACGGCCTGCACTCTCTTCTGGAGCAGATTCGTTGCCCCACCAAACCCACACTTTCACGAGCAGACTTGTGGCACGTCTCACATGCCTTTGCGGTCTTACGCCTTGCCCTAGCCTGAGCTGCCCCGGGAGACCCCTCGGCCTCGCATTCCATCTAGGACCTCCTGCCTGAAGTCACCCTGCCCCCAAGAGAAAGTCGGCTTGCCTTCTTACTGCGATTTAAGTCCTGTGCTTCCTGTGGCCCTGCAGGCTTTTGAATAGCCGCAGGCCCCAGAGGCATAGCCAGGGCATTGCTTGGTTGAGGCAGTTCACTTGACGCGGAGCACCCTACTTCGAGAAGTTGGTTCAGGGAAGCAAACGCAGGGTAACGTGTGTCTCTTTGGACTGGTTAGAAACCACAGGGAGGCAAGCTGAGTGTGCGCGTGGAAACGGAAGCCTGCTGGAACTATCCTTTCTTTCCCATTTGGAAGGCTGCATTCATGCTGCCTCGAAGCTACCTGACGTTCCCTGCTGTTGACAGGCCTGGAAGCCCTGTCAAAATGCTTCTGGGAAGAAAATGAGTTTGCTCCGTCTCAACCCGGTGCTTCCGTGGCCGCGGTGGTGGTTAGCCCGACAAGCTCTAGAACGGAAGGGAAACTCAGCGTGAGAACTTGCCTCCAGTTTAGGCCCTGCCTACGTAGCCGGGCAGAAAGGGCGGCATGCAGCAGTTTCCATGTGTTCTTAGTCACCGTTCGGGTTTATGTTAACGGAATTTCCCATTTGAGGACTCCTAGGCCCCTCGGGTGTGCATCCATTTCCCTCCAGGGTCACTGAGGACCTCCAGACACCCCCACGCCGTGGTCCGGCTGAGCAACATCGAGGCCCATTGCTCTGCACCTCGGAGGCCCCTCCATGCGTGCCGAGTGATGGGCAACACACTGCACGTTCCTGGAGGAGAGCTACGTTTCCAGAACCCTCAAACAGCCGCAGGACCAGATCCCTGGTGAGTCCGAAGCTCCCAGGAACTATTTGTCGTCGCCCTTGTGAGAGCTGCCGTGAGGAAACACTCTGCTTTGCCTACTTCGCGGGCCTTGTACCTGAAGTCACTGTGCTCCAGGAGAAAGTCAGCATCTTGCAATGCTGTGTCGCTAACGGGACAGCCAGATTGAGCACAGGCCTGGAGGGAAGGCCCTGACGTGAGGTGCAGAAGCGGAGCCGTGCGGCAGTTTCCATGAGGCCGTAGCCTCTGCTCTGCGCGTCTTTAACGGCAGTAGAGTTTTCTGGACACCTGGGAGGCTCGCGGGGGCACCCTGTTCCAGGCTGGACACAGAGTACTCCCCGGCACCCCTAGGTCTGCCAAGCAACATCCAGGCCCGGAGCCCTTTGGAGCCGCGCTCCCTACGCCCAGTGTAGGGAAACGGCCTGCACTCTCTTCTGGAGCAGATTCGTTTCCCCACCAAACCCACACTTTCACGAGCAGACTTGTGGCACGTCTCAAATGCCTTAGCGGTCTTACGCCTTGCCCTAGCCTGAGCTGCCCCGGGAGACCCCTCGGCCTCGCATTCCATCTAGGACCTCCTGCCTGAAGTCACCCTGCCCCCAAGAGAAAGTCGGCTTGCCTTCTTACTGCGATTTAAGTACTGTGCTTCCTGTGGCCCTGCAGGCTTTTGAATAGCCGCAGGCCCCAGAGGCGTAGCCAGGACATTGCTTGGTTGAGGCAGTTCACTTGATGCGGAGCACCCTACTTCGAGAAGTTGGTTCAGGGAAGCAAACGCAGGGTAACGTGTGTCTCTTTGGACTGGTTAGAAACCACAGGGAGGCAAGCTGAGTGTGCGCGTGGAAACGGGAGCCTGCTGGAACTATCCTTTCTTTCCCATTTGGAAGGCTGCATTCATGCTGCCTCGAAGCTACCTGACGTTCCCTGCTGTTGACAGGCCTGGAAACCCTGTCGAAATGCTTCTGGGAAGAAAATGAGTTTGCTCCGTCTCAACCCGGTGCTTCCGTGGCCGCGGTGGTGGTTAGCCCGACAAGCTCTAGAACGGAAGGGAAACAGCGTGAGAACTTGCCTCCAGTTTAGGCCCTGCCTACGTAGCCGGGCAGAAAGGGCGGCATGCAGCAGTTTCCATGTGTTCTTAGTCACCGTTCGGGTTTATGTTAACGGAATTTCCCATTTGAGGACTCCTAGGCCCCTCGGGTGTGCATCCATTTCCCTCCAAGGTCACTGAGGATCTCCAGACACCCCCACGCCGTGGTCCGGCTGAGCAATATCGAGGCCCATTGCTCTGCCCCTCGGAGGCCCCTCCGTGCGTGCCGAGTGATGGGCAACACACTGCACGTTCCTGGAGGAGAGCTACGTTTCCAGAGCCCTCAAACAGCCGCAGGACCAGATCCCTGGTGAGTCCGAAGCTCCCAGGAACTATTTGTCGTCGCCCTTGTGAGAGCTGCCGTGAGGAAACACTCTGCTTTGCCTACTTCGCGGGCCTCGTACCTGAAGTCACTGTGCTCCAGGAGAAAGTCAGCATCTTGCAATGCTGTGTCGCTAACGGGACAGCCAGATTGAGCACAGGCCTGGAGGGAAGGCCCTGACGTGAGGTGCAGAAGCGGAGCCGTGCGGCAGTTTCCATGAGGCCGTAGCCTCTGCTCTGCGCGTCTTTAACGGCAGTAGAGTTTTCTGGACACCTGGGAGGCTCGCGGGGGCACCCTGTTCCAGGCTGGAACACAGAGTACTCGCCGGCACCCCTAGGTCTGCCAAGCAACATCCAGGCCCGGAGCCCTTTGGAGCCGCGCTCCCTACGCCCAGTGTAGGGAAACGGCCTGCACTCTCTTCTGGAGCAGATTCGTTGCCCCACCAAACCCACACTTTCACGAGCAGACTTCTGGCACGTCTCAAATGCCTTAGCGGTCTTACGCCTTGCCCTAGCCTGAGCTGCCCCGGGAGACCCCTCGGCCTCGCATTCCATCTAGGACCTCCTGCCTGAAGTCACCCTGCCCCCAAGAGAAAGTCGGCTTGCCTTCTTACTGCGATTTAAGCCCTGTGCTTCCTGTGGCCCTGCAGGCTTTTGAATAGCCGCAGGCCCCAGAGGCGTAGCCAGGGCATTGCTTGGTTGAGGCAGTTCACTTGATGCGGAGCACCCTACTTCGAGAAGTTGGTTCAGGGAAGCAAACGCAGGGTAACGTGTGTCTCTTTGGACTGGTTAGAAACCACAGGGAGGCAAGCTGAGTGTGCGCGTGGAAACGGGAGCCTGCTGGAACTATCCTTTCTTTCCCATTTGGAAGGCTGCATTCATGCTGCCTCGAAGCTACCTGACGTTCCCTGCTGTTGACAGGCCTGGAAGCCCTGTCGAAATGCTTCTGGGAAGAAAATGAGTTTGCTCCGTCTCAACCCGGTGCTTCCGTGGCCGCGGTGGTGGTTAGCCCGACAAGCTCTAGAACGGAAGGGAAACTCAGCGTGAGAACTTGCCTCCAGTTTAGGCCCTGCCTACGTAGCCGGGCAGAAAGGGCGGCATGCAGCACTTTCCATGAGTTCTTAGTCACCGTTCGGGTTTATGTTAACGGAATTTCCCATTTGAGGACTCCTAGGCCCCTCGGGTGTGCATCCATTTCCCTCCAGGGTCACTGAGGATCTCCAGACACCCCCACGCCGTGGTCCGCCTGAGCAACATCGAGGCCCATTGCTCTGCCCCTCGGAGGCCCCTCCGTGCGTGCCGAGTGATGGGCAACACACTGCACGTTCCTGGAGGAGAGCTACGTTTCCAGAGCCCTCAAACAGCCGCAGGACCAGATCCCTGGTGAGTCCGAAGCTCCCAGGAACTATTTGTCGTCGCCCTTGTGAGAGCTGCCGTGAGGAAACACTCTGCTTTGCCTACTTCGCGGGCCTCGTACCTGAAGTCACTGTGCTCCAGGAGAAAGTCAGCATCTTGCAATGCTGTGTCGCTAACGGGACAGCCAGATTGAGCACAGGCCTGGAGGGAAGGCCCTGACGTGAGGTGCAGAAGCGGAGCCGTGCGGCAGTTTCCATGAGGCCGTAGCCTCTGCTCTGCGCGTCTTTAACGGCAGTAGAGTTTTCTGGACACCTGGGAGGCTCGCGGGGGCACCCTGTTCCAGGCTGGAACACAGAGTACTCCCCGGCACCCCTAGGTCTGCCAAGCAACATCCAGGCCCGGAGCCCTTTGGAGCCGCGCTCCCTACGCCGAGTGTAGGGAAACGGCCTGCACTCTCTTCTGGAGCAGATTCGTTGCCCCACCAAACCCACACTTTCACGAGCAGACTTGTGGCACGTCTCACATGCCTTTGCGGTCTTACGCCTTGCCCTAGCCTGAGCTGCCCCGGGAGACCCCTCGGCCTCGCATTCCATCTAGGACCTCCTGCCTGAAGTCACCCTGCCCCCAAGAGAAAGTCGGCTTGCCTTCTTACTGCGATTTAAGTCCTGTGCTTCCTGTGGCCCTGCAGGCTTTTGAATAGCCGCAGGCCCCAGAGGCGTAGCCAGGGCATTGCTTGGTTGAGGCAGTTCACTTGATGCGGAGCACCCTACTTCGAGAAGTTGGTTCAGGGAAGCAAACGCAGGGTAACGTGTGTCTCTTTGGACTGGTTAGAAACCACAGGGAGGCAAGCTGAGTGTGCGCGTGGAAACGGGAGCCTGCTGGAACTATCCTTTCTTTCCCATTTGGAAGGCTGCATTCATGCTGCCTCGAAGCTACCTGACGTTCCCTGCTGTTGACAGGCCTGGAAGCCCTGTCGAAATGCTTCTGGGAAGAAAATGAGTTTGCTCCGTCTCAACCCGGTGCTTCCGTGGGCGCGGTGGTGGTTAGCCCGACAAGCTCTAGAACGGAAGGGAAACTCAGCGTGAGAACTTGCCTCCAGTTTAGGCCCTGCCTACGTAGCCGGGCAGAAAGGGCGGCATGCAGCAGTTTCCATGTGTTCTTAGTCACCGTTCGGGTTTATGTTAACGGAATTTCCCATTTGAGGACTCCTAGGCCCCTCGGGTGTGCATCCATTTCCCTCCAGGGTCACTGAGGATCTCCAGACACCCCCACGCCGTGGTCCGGCTGAGCAATATCGAGGCCCATTGCTCTGCCCCTCGGAGGCCCCTCCGTGCGTGCCGAGTGATGGGCAACACACTGCACGTTCCTGGAGGAGAGCTACGTTTCCAGAGCCCTCAAACAGCCGCAGGACCAGATCCCTGGTGAGTCCGAAGCTCCCAGGAACTATTTGTCGTCGCCCTTGTGAGAGCTGCCGTGAGGAAACACTCTGCTTTGCCTACTTCGTGGGCCTCGTACCTGAAGTCACTGTGCTCCAGGAGAAAGTCAGCATCTTGCAATGCTGTGTCGCTAACGGGACAGCCAGATTGAGCACAGGCCTGGAGGGAAGGCCCTGACGTGAGGTGCAGAAGCGGAGCCGTGCGGCAGTTTCCATGAGGCCGTAGCCTCTGCTCTGCGCGTCTTTAACGGCAGTAGAGTTTTCTGGATACCTGGGAGGCTCGCGGGGGCACCCTGTTCCAGGCTGGAACACAGAGTACTCCCCGGCACCCCTAGGTCTGCCAAGCAACATCCAGGCCCGGAGCCCTTTGGAGCCGTGCTCCCTACGCCGAGTGTAGGGAAACGGCCTGCACTCTCTTCTGGAGCAGATTCGTTTCCCCACCAAACCCACACTATCACGAGCAGACTTGTGGCATGTCTCACATGCCTTAGCGGTCTTACGCCTTGCCCTAGCCTGAGCTGCCCCGGGAGACCCCTCGGCCTCGCATTCCATCTAGGACCTCCTGCCTGAAGTCACCCTGCCCCCAAGAGAAAGTCGGCTTGCCTTCTTACTGCGATTTAAGCCCTGTGCTTCCTGAGGCCCTGCAGGCTTTTGAATAGCCGCAGGCCCCAGAGGCGTAGCCAGGGCATTGCTTGGTTGAGGCAGTTCACTTGATGCGGAGCACCCTACTTCGAGAAGTTGGTTCAGGGAAGCAAACGCAGGGTAACGTGTGTCTCTTTGGACTGGTTAGAAACCACAGGGAGGCAAGCTGAGTGTGCGCGTGGAAACGGGAGCCTGCTGGAACTATCCTTTCTTTCCCATTTGGAAGACTGCATTCATGCTGCCTCGAAGCTACCTGACGTTCCCTGCTGTTGACAGGCCTGGAAGCCCTGTCGAAATGCTTCTGGGAAGAAAATGAGTTTGCTCCGTCTCAACCCGGTGCTTCCGTGGCCGCGGTGGTGGTTAGCCCGACAAGCTCTAGAACGGAAGGGAAACTCAGCGTGAGAACTTGCCTCCAGTTTAGGCCCTGCCTACGTAGCCGGGCAGAAAGGGCGGCATGCAGCAGTTTCCATGTGTTCTTAGTCACCGTTCGGGTTTATGTTAACGAAATTTCCCATTTGAGGACTCCTAGGCCCCTCGGGTGTGCATCCATTTCCCTCCAGGGTCACTGAGGATCTCCAGACACCCCCACGCCGTGGTCCGGCTGAGCAATATCGAGGCCCATTGCTCTGCCCCTCGGAGGCCCCTCCGTGCGTGCCGAGTGATGGGCAACACACTGCACGTTCCTGGAGGAGAGCTACGTTTCCAGAGCCCTCAAACAGCCGCAGGACCAGATCCCTGGTGAGTCCGATGCTCCCAGGAACTATTTGTCGTCGCCCTTGTGAGAGCTGACGTGAGGAAACACTCTGCTTTGCCTACTTCGCGGGCCTCGTACCTGAAGTCACTGTGCTCCAGGAGAAAGTCAGCATCTTGCAATGCTGTGTCGCTAACGGGACAGCCAGATTGAGCACAGGCCTGGAGGGAAGGCCCTGACGTGAGGTGCAGAAGCGGAGCCGTGCGGCAGTTTCCATGAGGCCGTAGCCTCTGCTCTGCGCGTCTTTAACGGCAGTAGAGTTTTCTGGACACCTGGGAGGCTCGCGGGGGCACCCTGTTCCAGGCTGGAACACAGAGTACTCCCCGGCACCCCTAGGTCTGCCAAGCAACATCCAGGCCCGGAGCCCTTTGGAGCCGCGCTCCCTACGCCGAGTGTAGGGAAACGGCCTGCACTCTCTTCTGGAGCAGATTCGTTGCCCCACCAAACCCACACTATCACGAGCAGACTTCTGGCACGTCTCACATGCCTTTGCGGTCTTACGACTTGCCCTAGCCTGAGCTGCCCCGGGAGACCCCTCGGCCTCGCATTCCATCTAGGACCTCCTGCCTGAAGTCACCCTGCCCCCAAGAGAAAGTCGGCTTGCCTTCTTACTGCGATTTAAGCCCTGTGCTTCCTGTGGCCCTGCAGGCTTTTGAATAGCCGCAGGCCCCAGAGGCGTAGCCAGGACATTCCTTGGTTGAGGCAGTTCACTTGATGCGGAGCACCCTACTTCGAGAAGTTGGTTCAGGGAAGCAAACGCAGGGTAACGTGTGTCTCTTTGGACTGGTTAGAAACCACAGGGAGGCAAGCTGAGTGTGCGCGTGGAAACGGGAGCCTGCTGGAACTATCCTTTCTTTCCCATTTGGAAGGCTGCATTCATGCTGCCTCGAAGCTACCTGACGTTCCCTGCTGTTGACAGGCCTGGAAGCCCTGTCGAAATGCTTCTGGGAAGAAAAGGAGTTTGCTCCGTCTCAACCCGGTGCTTCCGTGGCCGCGGTGGTGGTTAGCCCGACAAGCTCTAGAACGGAAGGGAAACTCAGCGTGAGAACTTGCCTCCAGTTTAGGCCCTGCCTACGTAGCCGGGCAGAAAGGGCGGCATGCAGCACTTTCCATGTGTTCTTAGTCACCGTTCGGGTTTATGTTAACGGAATTTCCCATTTGAGGACTCCTAGGCCCCTCGGGTGTGCATCCATTTCCCTCCAGGGTCACTGAGGACCTCCAGACACCCCAACGCCGTGGTCCGGCTGAACAACATCGAGGCCCATTGCTCTGCCCCTCGGAGGCCCCTCCGTGCGTGCCGAGTGATGGGCAACACACTGCACGTTCCTGGAGGAGAGCTACGTTTCCAGAGCCCTCAAACAGCCGCAGGACCAGATCCCTGGTGAGTCCGAAGCTCCCAGGAACTATTTGTCGTCGCCCTTGTGAGAGCTGCCGTGAAGAAACACTCTGCTTTGCCTACTTCGCGGGCCTCGTACCTGAAGTCACTGTGCTCCAGGAGAAAGTCAGCATCTTGCAATGCTGTGTCGCTAACGGGACAGCCAGATTGAGCACAGGCCTGGAGGGAAGGCCCTGACGTGAGGTGCAGAAGCGGAGCCGTGCGGCAGTTTCCATGAGGCCGTAGCCTCTGCTCTGCGCGTCTTTAACGGCAGTAGAGTTTTCTGGACACCTGGGAGGCTCGCGGGGGCACCCTGTTCCAGGCTGGAACACAGAGTACTCCCCGGCACCCCTAGGTCTGCCAAGCAACATCCAGGCCCGGAGCCCTTTGGAGCCGCGCTCCCTACGCCGAGTGTAGGGAAACGGCCTGCACTCTCTTCTGGAGCAGATTCGTTGCCCCACCAAACCCACACTTTCACGAGCAGACTTCTGGCACGTCTCACATGCCTTTGCGGTCTTACGCCTTGCCCTAGCCTGAGCTGCCCCGGGAGACCCCTCGGCCTCGCATTCCATCTAGGACCTCCTGCCTGAAGTCACCCTGCCCCCAAGAGAAAGTCGGCTTGCCTTCTTACTGCGATTTAAGCCCTGTGCTTCCTGTGGCCCTGCAGGCTTTTGAATAGCCGCAGGCCCCAGAGGCGTAGCCAGGGCATTGCTTGGTTGAGGCAGTTCACTTGATGCGGAGCACCCTACTTCGAGAAGTTGGTTCAGGGAAGCAAACGCAGGGTAACGTGTGTCTCTTTGGACTGGTTAGAAACCACAGGGAGGCAAGCTGAGTGTGCGCGTGGAAACGGGAGCCTGCTGGAACTATCCTTTCTTTCCCATTTGGAAGGCTGCATTCATGCTGCCTCGAAGCTACCTGACGTTCCCTGCTGTTGACAGGCCTGGAAACCCTGTCGAAATGCTTCTGGGAAGAAAATGAGTTTGCTCCGTCTCAACCCGGTGCTTCCGTGGGCGCGGTGGTGGTTAGCCCGACAAGCTCTAGAACGGAAGGGAAACTCAGCGTGAGAACTTGCCTCCAGTTTAGGCCCTGCCTACATAGCCGGGCAGAAAGGGCGGCATGCAGCAGTTTCCATGAGTTCTTAGTCACCGTTCGGGTTTATGTTAACGGAATTTCCCATTTGAGGACTCCTAGGCCCCTCGGGTGTGCATCCATTTCCCTCCAAGGTCACTGAGGACCTCCAGACACCCCCACTCCGTGGTCCGGCTGAGCAACATCGAGGCCCATTGCTCTGCCCCTCGGAGGCCCCTCCGTGCGTGCCGAGTGATGGGCAACACACTGCACGTTCCTGGAGGAGAGCTACGTTTCCAGAGCCCTCAAACAGCCGCAGGACCAGATCCCTGGTGAGTCCGAAGCTCCCAGGAACTATTTGTCGTCGCCCTTGTGAGAGCTGCCGTGAGGAAACACTCTGCTTTGCCTACTTCGCGGGCCTCGTACCTGAAGTCACTGTGCTCGAGGAGAAAGTCAGCATCTTGCAATGCTGTGTCGCTAACGGGACAGCCAGATTGAGCACAGGCCTGGAGGGAAGGCCCTGACGTGAGGTGCAGAAGCGGAGCCGTGCGGCAGTTTCCATGAGGCCGTAGCCTCTGCTCTGCGCGTCTTTAACGGCAGTAGAGTTTTCTGGACACCTGGGAGGCTCGCGGGGGCACCCTGTTCCAGGCTGGAACACAGAGTACTCCCGGGCACCCCTGGGTCTGCTGAGCAACATCCAGGCCCGGAGCCCTTTGGAGCCGCTCTCCATACGCCGAGTGTAGGGAAACGGCCTGCACTCTCTTCTGGAGCAGATTCGTTTCCCCACCAAACCCACACTTTCACGAGCAGACTTCTGGCACGTCTCACATGCCTTTGCGGTCTTACGCCTTGCCCTAGCCTGAGCTGCCCAGGGAGACCCCTCGGCCTCGCATTCCATCTAGGACCACCCTGCCGGAAGTCACCCTGCCCCCAAGAGAAAGTCGGCTTGCCTTCTTACTGCGATTTAAGTCCTGTGCTTCCTGTGGCCCTGCAGGCTTTTGAATAGCCGCAGGCCCCAGAGGCGTAGCCAGGGCATTGCTTGGTTGAGGCAGTTCACTTGATGCGGAGCACCCTACTTCGAGAAGTTGGTTCAGGGAAGCAAACGCAGGGTAACGTGTGTCTCTTTGGACTGGTTAGAAACCACAGGGAGGCAAGCTGAGTGTGCGCGTGGAAACGGGAGCCTGCTGGAACTATCCTTTCTTTCCCATTTGGAAGGCTGCATTCATGCTGCCTCGAAGCTACCTGACGTTCCCTGCTGTTGACAGGCCTGGAAACCCTGTCGAAATGCTTCTGGGAAGAAAATGAGTTTGCTCCGTCTCAACCCGGTGCTTCCGTGGGCGCGGTGGTGGTTAGCCCGACAAGCTCTAGAACGGAAGGGAAACTCAGCGTGAGAACTTGCCTCCAGTTTAGGCCCTGCCTACGTAGCCGGGCAGAAAGGGCGGCATGCAGCAGTTTCCATGAGTTCTTAGTCACCGTTCGGGTATATGTTAACGGAATTTCCCATTTGAGGACTCCTAGGCCCCTCGGGTGTGCATCCATTTCCCTCCAATGTCACTGAGGACCTCCAGACACCCCCACTCCGTGGTCCGGCTGAGCAACATCGAGGCCCATTGCTCTGCCCCTCGGAGGCCCCTCCGTGCGTGCCGAGTGATGGGCAACACACTGCACGTTCCTGGAGGAGAGCTACGTTTCCAGAGCCCTCAAACAGCCGCAGGACCAGATCCCTGGTGAGTCCGAAGCTCCCAGGAACTATTTGTCGTCGCCCTTGTGAGAGCTGCCGTGAGGAAACACTCTGCTTTGCCTACTTCGCGGGCCTCGTACCTGAAGTCACTGTGCTCCAGGAGAAAGTCAGCATCTTGCAATGCTGTGTCGCTAACGGGACAGCCAGATTGAGCACAGGCCTGGAGGGAAGGCCCTGACGTGAGGTGCAGAAGCGGAGCCGTGCGGCAGTTTCCATGAGGCCGTAGCCTCTGCTCTGCGCGTCTTTAACGGCAGTAGAGTTTTCTGGACACCTGGGAGGCTCGCGGGGGCACCCTGTTCCAGGCTGGAACACAGAGTACTCCCGGGCACCCCTGGGTCTGCTGAGCAACATCCAGGCCCGGAGCCCTTTGGAGCCGCTCTCCATACGCCGAGTGTAGGGAAACGGCCTGCACTCTCTTCTGGAGCAGATTCGTTTCCCCACCAAACCCACACTTTCACGAGCAGACTTCTGGCACGTCTCACATGCCTTTGCGGTCTTACGCCTTGCCCTAGCCTGAGCTGCCCGGGGAGACCCCTCGGCCTCGCATTCCATCTAGGACCCCCCTGCCGGAAGTCACCCTGCCCCCAAGAGAAAGTCGGCTTGCCTTCTTACTGCGATTTAAGTCCTGTGCTTCCTGTGGCCCTGCAGGCTTTTGAATAGCCGCAGGCCCCAGAGGCGTAGCCAGGGCATTGCTTGGTTGAGGCAGTTCACTTGATGCGGAGCACCCTACTTCGAGAAGTTGGTTCAGGGAAGCAAACGCAGGGTAACGTGTGTCTCTTTGGACTGGTTAGAAACCACAGGGAGGCAAGCTGAGTGTGCGCGTGGAAACGGGAGCCTGCTGGAACTATCCTTTCTTTCCCATTTGGAAGGCTGCATTCATGCTGCCTCGAAGCTACCTGACGTTCCCTGCTGTTGACAGGCCTGGAAGCCCTGTCGAAATGCTTCTGGGAAGAAAATGAGTTTGCTCCGTCTCAACCCGGTGCTTCCGTGGGCGCGGTGGTGGTTAGCCCGACAAGCTCTAGAACGGAAGGGAAACTCAGCGTGAGAACTTGCCTCCAGTTTAGGCCCTGCCTACGTAGCCGGGCAGAAAGGGCGGCATGCAGCAGTTTCCATGTGTTCTTAGTCACCGTTCGGGTTTATGTTAACGGAATTTCCCATTTGAGGACTCCTAGGCCCCTCGGGTGTGCATCCATTTCCCTCCAGGGTCACTGAGGATCTCCAGACACCCCCACGCCGTGGTCCGGCTGAGCAATATCGAGGCCCATTGCTCTGCCCCTCGGAGGCCCCTCCGTGCGTGCCGAGTGATGGGCAACACACTGCACGTTCCTGGAGGAGAGCTACGTTTCCAGAGCCCTCAAACAGCCGCAGGACCAGATCCCTGGTGAGTCCGAAGCTCCCAGGAACTATTTGTCGTCGCCCTTGTGAGAGCTGCCGTGAGGAAACACTCTGCTTTGCCTACTTCGCGGGCCTCGTACCTGAAGTCACTGTGCTCCAGGAGAAAGTCAGCATCTTGCAATGCTGTGTCGCTAACGGGACAGCCAGATTGAGCACAGGCCTGGAGGGAAGGCCCTGACGTGAGGTGCAGAAGCGGAGCCGTGCGGCAGTTTCCATGAGGCCGTAGCCTCTGCTCTGCGCGTCTTTAACGGCAGTAGAGTTTTCTGGACACCTGGGAGGCTCGCGGGGGCACCCTGTTCCAGGCTGGAACACAGAGTACTCCCCGGCACCCCTAGGTCTGCCAAGCAACATCCAGGCCCGGAGCCCTTTGGAGCCGCGCTCCCTACGCCCAGTGTAGGGAAACGGCCTGCACTCTCTTCTGGAGCAGATTCGTAGCCCCACCAAACCCACACTTTCACGAGCAGACTTCTGGCACGTCTCACATGCCTTTGCGGTCTTACGCCTTGCCCTAGCCTGAGCTGCCCCGGGAGACCCCTCGGCCTCGCATTCCATCTAGGACCTCCTGCCTGAAGTCACCCTGCCCCCAAGAGAAAGTCGGCTTGCCTTCTTACTGCGATTTAAGCCCTGTGCTTCCTGTGGCCCTGCAGGCTTTTGAATAGCCGCAGGCCCCAGAGGCGTAGCCAGGGCATTGCTTGGTTGAGGCAGTTCACTTGATGCGGAGCACCCTACTTCGAGAAGTTGGTTCAGGGAAGCAAACGCAGGGTAACGTGTGTCTCTTTGGACTGGTTAGAAACCACAGGGAGGCAAGCTGAGTGTGCGCGTGGAAACGGGAGCCTGCTGGAACTATCCTTTCTTTCCCATTTGGAAGGCTGCATTCATGCTGCCTCGAAGCTACCTGACGTTCCCTGCTGTTGACAGGCCTGGAAACCCTGTCGAAATGCTTCTGGGAAGAAAATGAGTTTGCTCCGTCTCAACCCGGTGCTTCCGTGGGCGCGGTGGTGGTTAGCCCGACAAGCTCTAGAACGGAAGGGAAACTCAGCGTGAGAACTTGCCTCCAGTTTAGGCCCTGCCTACGTAGCCGGGCAGAAAGGGCGGCATGCAGCAGTTTCCATGAGTTCTTAGTCACCGTTCGGGTATATGTTAACGGAATTTCCCATTTGAGGACTCCTAGGCCCCTCGGGTGTGCATCCATTTCCCTCCAATGTCACTGAGGACCTCCAGACACCCCCACTCCGTGGTCCGGCTGAGCAACATCGAGGCCCATTGCTCTGCCCCTCGGAGGCCCCTCCGTGCGTGCCGAGTGATGGGCAACACACTGCACGTTCCTGGAGGAGAGCTACGTTTCCAGAGCCCTCAAACAGCCGCAGGACCAGATCCCTGGTGAGTCCGAAGCTCCCAGGAACTATTTGTCGTCGCCCTTGTGAGAGCTGCCGTGAGGAAACACTCTGCTTTGCCTACTTCGCGGGCCTCGTACCTGAAGTCACTGTGCTCCAGGAGAAAGTCAGCATCTTGCAATGCTGTGTCGCTAACGGGACAGCCAGATTGAGCACAGGCCTGGAGGGAAGGCCCTGACGTGAGGTGCAGAAGCGGAGCCGTGCGGCAGTTTCCATGAGGCCGTAGCCTCTGCTCTGCGCGTCTTTAACGGCAGTAGAGTTTTCTGGACACCTGGGAGGCTCGCGGGGGCACCCTGTTCCAGGCTGGAACACAGAGTACTCCCGGGCACCCCTGGGTCTGCTGAGCAACATCCAGGCCCGGAGCCCTTTGGAGCCGCTCTCCATACGCCGAGTGTAGGGAAACGGCCTGCACTCTCTTCTGGAGCAGATTCGTTTCCCCACCAAACCCACACTTTCACGAGCAGACTTCTGGCACGTCTCACATGCCTTTGCGGTCTTACGCCTTGCCCTAGCCTGAGCTGCCCGGGGAGACCCCTCGGCCTCGCATTCCATCTAGGACCCCCCTGCCGGAAGTCACCCTGCCCCCAAGAGAAAGTCGGCTTGCCTTCTTACTGCGATTTAAGTCCTGTGCTTCCTGTGGCCCTGCAGGCTTTTGAATAGCCGCAGGCCCCAGAGGCGTAGCCAGGGCATTGCTTGGTTGAGGCAGTTCACTTGATGCGGAGCACCCTACTTCGAGAAGTTGGTTCAGGGAAGCAAACGCAGGGTAACGTGTGTCTCTTTGGACTGGTTAGAAACCACAGGGAGGCAAGCTGAGTGTGCGCGTGGAAACGGGAGCCTGCTGGAACTATCCTTTCTTTCCCATTTGGAAGGCTGCAT
This sequence comes from Globicephala melas, assembly GCF_963455315.2. Taxonomy (NCBI): domain Eukaryota; kingdom Metazoa; phylum Chordata; class Mammalia; order Artiodactyla; family Delphinidae; genus Globicephala; species Globicephala melas. The sequence continues at coordinate 112,034 of NW_027207528.1, read as the reverse complement.
TCATGCTGCCTCGAAGCTACCTGACGTTCCCTGCTGTTGACAGGCCTGGAAGCCCTGTCGAAATGCTTCTGGGAAGAAAATGAGTTTGCTCCGTCTCAACCCGGTGCTTCCGTGGGCGCGGTGGTGGTTAGCCCGACAAGCTCTAGAACGGAAGGGAAACTCAGCGTGAGAACTTGCCTCCAGTTTAGGCCCTGCCTACGTAGCCGGGCAGAAAGGGCGGCATGCAGCAGTTTCCATGTGTTCTTAGTCACCGTTCGGGTTTATGTTAACGGAATTTCCCATTTGAGGACTCCTAGGCCCCTCGGGTGTGCATCCATTTCCCTCCAGGGTCACTGAGGATCTCCAGACACCCCCACGCCGTGGTCCGGCTGAGCAATATCGAGGCCCATTGCTCTGCCCCTCGGAGGCCCCTCCGTGCGTGCCGAGTGATGGGCAACACACTGCACGTTCCTGGAGGAGAGCTACGTTTCCAGAGCCCTCAAACAGCCGCAGGACCAGATCCCTGGTGAGTCCGAAGCTCCCAGGAACTATTTGTCGTCGCCCTTGTGAGAGCTGCCGTGAGGAAACACTCTGCTTTGCCTACTTCGCGGGCCTCGTACCTGAAGTCACTGTGCTCCAGGAGAAAGTCAGCATCTTGCAATGCTGTGTCGCTAACGGGACAGCCAGATTGAGCACAGGCCTGGAGGGAAGGCCCTGACGTGAGGTGCAGAAGCGGAGCCGTGCGGCAGTTTCCATGAGGCCGTAGCCTCTGCTCTGCGCGTCTTTAACGGCAGTAGAGTTTTCTGGACACCTGGGAGGCTCGCGGGGGCACCCTGTTCCAGGCTGGAACACAGAGTACTCCCCGGCACCCCTAGGTCTGCCAAGCAACATCCAGGCCCGGAGCCCTTTGCAGCCGCGCTCCCTACGCCGAGTGTAGGGAAACGGCCTGCACTCTCTTCTGGAGCAGATTCGTTGCCCCACCAAACCCACACTTTCACGAGCAGACTTCTGGCACGTCTCACATGCCTTTGCGGTCTTACGCCTTGCCCTAGCCTGAGCTGCCCCGGGAGACCCCTCGGCCTCGCATTCCATCTAGGACCTCCTGCCTGAAGTCACCCTGCCCCCAAGAGAAAGTCGGCTTGCCTTCTTACTGCGATTTAAGCCCTGTGCTTCCTGTGGCCCTGCAGGCTTTTGAATAGCCGCAGGCCCCAGAGGCGTAGCCAGGGCATTGCTTGGTTGAGGCAGTTCACTTGATGCGGAGCACCCTACTTCGAGAAGTTGGTTCAGGGAAGCAAACGCAGGGTAACGTGTGTCTCTTTGGACTGGTTAGAAACCACAGGGAGGCAAGCTGAGTGTGCGCGTGGAAACGGGAGCCTGCTGGAACTATCCTTTCTTTCCCATTTGGAAGGCTGCATTCATGCTGCCTCGAAGCTACCTGACGTTCCCTGCTGTTGACAGGCCTGGAAACCCTGTCGAAATGCTTCTGGGAAGAAAAGGAGTTTGCTCCGTCTCAACCCGGTGCTTCCGTGGCCGCGGTGGTGGTTAGCCCGACAAGCTCTAGAACGGAAGGGAAACTCAGCGTGAGAACTTGCCTCCAGTTTAGGCCCTGCCTACGTAGCCGGGCAGAAAGGGCGGCATGCAGCAGTTTCCATGAGTTCTTAGTCACCGTTCGGGTTTATGTTAACGGAATTTCCCATTTGAGGACTCCTAGGCCCCTCGGGTGTGCATCCATTTCCCTCCAGGGTCACTGAGGATCTCCAGACACCCCCACGCCGTGGTCCGGCTGAGCAACATCGAGGCCCATTGCTCTGCCCCTCGTAGGCCCCTCCGTGCGAGCCGAGTGATGGGCAACACACTGCACGTTCCTGGAGGAGAGCTACGTTTCCAGAGCCCTCAAACAGCCGCAGGACCAGATCCCTGGTGAGTCCGAAGCTCCCAGGAACTATTTGTCGTCGCCCTTGTGAGAGCTGCCGTGAGGAAACACTCTGCTTTGCCTACTTCGCGGGCCTCGTACCTGAAGTCACTGTGCTCCAGGAGAAAGTCAGCATCTTGCAATGCTGTGTCGCTAACGGGACAGCCAGATTGAGCACAGGCCTGGAGGGAAGGCCCTGACGTGAGGTGCAGAAGCGGAGCCGTGCGGCAGTTTCCATGAGGCCGTAGCCTCTGCTCTGCGCGTCTTTAACGGCAGTAGAGTTTTCTGGACACCTGGGAGGCTCGCGGGGGCACCCTGTTCCAGGCTGGAACACAGAGTACTCCCCGGCACCCCTAGGTCTGCCAAGCAACATCCAGGCCCGGAGCCCTTTGGAGCCGCGCTCCCTACGCCCAGTGTAGGGAAACGGCCTGCACTCTCTTCTGGAGCAGATTCGTTGCCCCACCAAACCCACACTTTCACGAGCAGACTTCTGGCACGTCTCACATGCCTTTGCGGTCTTACGCCTTGCCCTAGCCTGAGCTGCCCCGGGAGACCCCTCGGCCTCGCATTCCATCTAGGACCTCCTGCCTGAAGTCACCCTGCCCCCAAGAGAAAGTCGGCTTGCCTTCTTACTGCGATTTAAGCCCTGTGCTTCCTGTGGCCCTGCAGGCTTTTGAATAGCCGCAGGCCCCAGAGGCGTAGCCAGGGCATTGCTTGGTTGAGGCAGTTCACTTGATGCGGAGCACCCTACTTCGAGAAGTTGGTTCAGGGAAGCAAACGCAGGGTAACGTGTGTCTCTTTGGACTGGTTAGAAACCACAGGGAGGCAAGCTGAGTGTGCGCGTGGAAACGGGAGCCTGCTGGAACTATCCTTTCTTTCCCATTTGGAAGGCTGCATTCATGCTGCCTCGAAGCTACCTGACGTTCCCTGCTGTTGACAGGCCTGGAAGCCCTGTCGAAATGCTTCTGGGAAGAAAATGAGTTTGCTCCGTCTCAACCCGGTGCTTCCGTGGCCGCAGTGGTGGTTAGCCCGACAAGCTCTAGAACGGAAGGGAAACTCAGCGTGAGAACTTGCCTCCAGTTTAGGCCCTGCCTACGTAGCCGGGCAGAAAGGGCGGCATGCAGCAGTTTCCATGTGTTCTTAGTCACCGTTCGGGTTTATGTTAACGGAATTTCCCATTTGAGGACTCCTAGGCCCCTCGGGTGTGCATGCATTTCCCTCCAGGGTCACTGAGGATCTCCAGACACCCCCACGCCGTGGTCCGGCTGAGCAATATCGAGGCCCATTGCTCTGCCCCTCGGAGGCCCCTCCGTGCGTGCCGAGTGATGGGCAACACACTGCACGTTCCTGGAGGAGAGCTACGTTTCCAGAGCCCTCAAACAGCCGCAGGACCAGATCCCTGGTGAGTCCGAAGCTCCCAGGAACTATTTGTCGTCGCCCTTGTGAGAGCTGCCGTGAGGAAACACTCTGCTTTGCCTACTTCGCGGGCCTCGTACCTGAAGTCACTGTGCTCCAGGAGAAAGTCAGCATCTTGCAATGCTGTGTCGCTAACGGGACAGCCAGATTGAGCACAGGCCTGGAGGGAAGGCCCTGACGTGAGGTGCAGAAGCGGAGCCGTGCGGCAGTTTCCATGAGGCCGTAGCCTCTGCTCTGCGCGTCTTTAACGGCAGTAGAGTTTTCTGGACACCTGGGAGGCTCGCGGGGGCACCCTGTTCCAGGCTGGAACACAGAGTACTCCCCGGCACCCCTAGGTCTGCCAAGCAACATCCAGGCCCGGAGCCCTTTGGAGCCGCGCTCCCTACGCCCAGTGTAGGGAAACGGCCTGCACTCTCTTCTGGAGCAGATTCGTTGCCCCACCAAACCCACACTTTCACGAGCAGACTTCTGGCACGTCTCACATGCCTTTGCGGTCTTACGCCTTGCCCTAGCCTGAGCTGCCCCGGGAGACCCCTCGGCCTCGCATTCCATCTAGGACCTCCTGCCTGAAGTCACCCTGCCCCCAAGAGAAAGTCGGCTTGCCTTCTTACTGCGATTTAAGCCCTGTGCTTCCTGTGGCCCTGCAGGCTTTTGAATAGCCGCAGGCCCCAGAGGCGTAGCCAGGGCATTGCTTGGTTGAGGCAGTTCACTTGATGCGGAGCACCCTACTTCGAGAAGTTGGTTCAGGGAAGCAAACGCAGGGTAACGTGTGTCTCTTTGGACTGGTTAGAAACCACAGGGAGGCAAGCTGAGTGTGCGCGTGGAAACGGGAGCCTGCTGGAACTATCCTTTCTTTCCCATTTGGAAGGCTGCATTCATGCTGCCTCGAAGCTACCTGACGTTCCCTGCTGTTGACAGGCCTGGAAACCCTGTCGAAATGCTTCTGGGAAGAAAATGAGTTTGCTCCGTCTCAACCCGGTGCTTCCGTGGCCGCGGTGGTGGTTAGCCCGACAAGCTCTAGAACGGAAGGGAAACTCAGCGTGAGAACTTGCCTCCAGTTTAGGCCCTGCCTACGTAGCCGGGCAGAAAGGGCGGCATGCAGCAGTTTCCATGAGTTCTTAGTCACCGTTCGGGTTTATGTTAACGGAATTTCCCATTTGAGGACTCCTAGGCCCCTCGGGTGTGCATCCATTTCCCTCCAGGGTCACTGAGGATCTCCAGACACCCCCACGCCGTGGTCCGGCTGAGCAACATCGAGGCCCATTGCTCTGCCCCTCGTAGGCCCCTCCGTGCGAGCCGAGTGATGGGCAACACACTGCACGTTCCTGGAGGAGAGCTACGTTTCCAGAGCCCTCAAACAGCCGCAGGACCAGATCCCTGGTGAGTCCGAAGCTCCCAGGAACTATTTGTCGTCGCCCTTGTGAGAGCTGCCGTGAGGAAACACTCTGCTTTGCCTACTTCGCGGGCCTCGTACCTGAATTCACTGTGCTCCAGGAGAAAGTCAGCATCTTGCAATGCTGTGTCGCTAACGGGACAGCCAGATTGAGCACAGGCCTGGAGGGAAGGCCCTGACGTGAGGTGCAGAAGCGGAGCCGTGCGGCAGTTTCCATGAGGCCGTAGCCTCTGCTCTGCGCGTCTTTAACGGCAGTAGAGTTTTCTGGACACCTGGGAGGCTCGCGGGGGCACCCTGTTCCAGGCTGGAACACAGAGTACTCCCCGGCACCCGTAGGTCTGCCAAGCAACATCCAGGCCCGGAGCCCTTTGGAGCCGCGCTCCCTACGCCCAGTGTAGGGAAACGGCCTGCACTCTCTTCTGGAGCAGATTCGTTGCCCCACCAAACCCACACTTTCACGAGCAGACTTCTGGCACGTCTCACATGCCTTTGCGGTCTTACGCCTTGCCCTAGCCTGAGCTGCCCCGGGAGACCCCTCGGCCTCGCATTCCATCTAGGACCTCCTGCCTGAAGTCACCCTGCCCCCAAGAGAAAGTCGGCTTGCCTTCTTACTGCGATTTAAGCCCTGTGCTTCCTGTGGCCCTGCAGGCTTTTGAATAGCCGCAGGCCCCAGAGGCGTAGCCAGGGCATTGCTTGGTTGAGGCAGTTCACTTGATGCGGAGCACCCTACTTCGAGAAGTTGGTTCAGGGAAGCAAACGCAGGGTAACGTGTGTCTCTTTGGACTGGTTAGAAACCACAGGGAGGCAAGCTGAGTGTGCGCGTGGAAACGGGAGCCTGCTGGAACTATCCTTTCTTTCCCATTTGGAAGGCTGCATTCATGCTGCCTCGAAGCTACCTGACGTTCCCTGCTGTTGACAGGCCTGGAAGCCCTGTCGAAATGCTTCTGGGAAGAAAATGAGTTTGCTCCGTCTCAACCCGGTGCTTCCGTGGCCGCAGTGGTGGTTAGCCCGACAAGCTCTAGAACGGAAGGGAAACTCAGCGTGAGAACTTGCCTCCAGTTTAGGCCCTGCCTACGTAGCCGGGCAGAAAGGGCGGCATGCAGCAGTTTCCATGTGTTCTTAGTCACCGTTCGGGTTTATGTTAACGGAATTTCCCATTTGAGGACTCCTAGGCCCCTCGGGTGTGCATCCATTTCCCTCCAGGGTCACTGAGGATCTCCAGACACCCCCACGCCGTGGTCCGGCTGAGCAATATCGAGGCCCATTGCTCTGCCCCTCGGAGGCCCCTCCGTGCGTGCCGAGTGATGGGCAACACACTGCACGTTCCTGGAGGAGAGCTACGTTTCCAGAGCCCTCAAACAGCCGCAGGACCAGATCCCTGGTGACCCCGAAGCTCCCAGGAACTATTTGTCGTCGCCCTTGTGAGAGCTGCCGTGAGGAAACACTCTGCTTTGCCTACTTCGCGGGCCTCGTACCTGAAGTCACTGTGCTCCAGGAGAAAGTCAGCATCTTGCAATGCTGTGTCGCTAACGGGACAGCCAGATTGAGCACAGGCCTGGAGGGAAGGCCCTGACGTGAGGTGCAGAAGCGGAGCCGTGCGGCAGTTTCCATGAGGCCGTAGCCTCTGCTCTGCGCGTCTTTAACGGCAGTAGAGTTTTCTGGACACCTGGGAGGCTCGCGGGGGCACCCTGTTCCAGGCTGGAACACAGAGTACTCCCCGGCACCCCTAGGTCTGCCAAGCAACATCCAGGCCCGGAGCCCTTTGGAGCCGCGCTCCCTACGCCCAGTGTAGGGAAACGGCCTGCACTCTCTTCTGGAGCAGATTCGTTGCCCCACCAAACCCACACTTTCACGAGCAGACTTCTGGCACGTCTCACATGCCTTTGCGGTCTTACGCCTTGCCCTAGCCTGAGCTGCCCCGGGAGACCCCTCGGCCTCGCATTCCATCTAGGACCTCCTGCCTGAAGTCACCCTGCCCCCAAGAGAAAGTCGGCTTGCCTTCTTACTGCGATTTAAGCCCTGTGCTTCCTGTGGCCCTGCAGGCTTTTGAATAGCCGCAGGCCCCAGAGGCGTAGCCAGGGCATTGCTTGGTTGAGGCAGTTCACTTGATGCGGAGCACCCTACTTCGAGAAGTTGGTTCAGGGAAGCAAACGCAGGGTAACGTGTGTCTCTTTGGACTGGTTAGAAACCACAGGGAGGCAAGCTGAGTGTGCGCGTGGAAACGGGAGCCTGCTGGAACTATCCTTTCTTTCCCATTTGGAAGGCTGCATTCATGCTGCCTCGAAGCTACCTGACGTTCCCTGCTGTTGACAGGCCTGGAAGCCCTGTCGAAATGCTTCTGGGAAGAAAATGAGTTTGCTCCGTCTCAACCCGGTGCTTCCGTGGCCGCAGTGGTGGTTAGCCCGACAAGCTCTAGAACGGAAGGGAAACTCAGCGTGAGAACTTGCCTCCAGTTTAGGCCCTGCCTACGTAGCCGGGCAGAAAGGGCGGCATGCAGCAGTTTCCATGTGTTCTTAGTCACCGTTCGGGTTTATGTTAACGGAATTTCCCATTTGAGGACTCCTAGGCCCCTCGGGTGTGCATGCATTTCCCTCCAGGGTCACTGAGGATCTCCAGACACCCCCACGCCGTGGTCCGGCTGAGCAATATCGAGGCCCATTGCTCTGCCCCTCGGAGGCCCCTCCGTGCGTGCCGAGTGATGGGCAACACACTGCACGTTCCTGGAGGAGAGCTACGTTTCCAGAGCCCTCAAACAGCCGCAGGACCAGATCCCTGGTGAGTCCGAAGCTCCCAGGAACTATTTGTCGTCGCCCTTGTGAGAGCTGCCGTGAGGAAACACTCTGCTTTGCCTACTTCGCGGGCCTCGTACCTGAAGTCACTGTGCTCCAGGAGAAAGTCAGCATCTTGCAATGCTGTGTCGCTAACGGGACAGCCAGATTGAGCACAGGCCTGGAGGGAAGGCCCTGACGTGAGGTGCAGAAGCGGAGCCGTGCGGCAGTTTCCATGAGGCCGTAGCCTCTGCTCTGCGCGTCTTTAACGGCAGTAGAGTTTTCTGGACACCTGGGAGGCTCGCGGGGGCACCCTGTTCCAGGCTGGAACACAGAGTACTCCCCGGCACCCCTAGGTCTGCCAAGCAACATCCAAGCCCGGAGCCCTTTGGAGCCGCGATCCCTACGCCGAGTGTAGGGAAACGGCCTGCACTCTCTTCTGGAGCAGATTCGTTGCCCCACGAAACCCACACTTTCACGAGCAGACTTGTGGCACGTCTCACATGCCTTTGCGGTCTTACGCCTTGCCCTAGCCTGAGCTGCCCCGGGAGACCCCTCGGCCTCGCATTCCATCTAGGACCTCCTGCCTGAAGTCACCCTGCCCCCAAGAGAAAGTCGGCTTGCCTTCTTACTGCGATTTAAGCCCTGTGCTTCCTGTGGCCCTGCAGGCTTTTGAATAGCCGCAGGCCCCAGAGGCGTAGCCAGGGCATTGCTTGGTTGAGGCAGTTCACTTGATGCGGAGCACCCTACTTCGAGAAGTTGGTTCAGGGAAGCAAACGCAGGGTAACGTGTGTCTCTTTGGACTGGTTAGAGACCACAGGGAGGCAAGCTGAGTGTGCGCGTGGAAACGGGAGCCTGCTGGAACTATCCTTTCTTTCCCATTTGGAAGGCTGCATTCATGCTGCCTCGAAGCTACCTGACGTTCCCTGCTGTTGACAGGCCTGGAAGCCCTGTCGAAATGCTTCTGGGAAGAAAAGGAGTTTGCTCCGTCTCAACCCGGTGCTTCCGTGGCCGCGGTGGTGGTTAGCCCGACAAGCTCTAGAACGGAAGGGAAACTCAGCGTGAGAACTTGCCTCCAGTTTAGGCCCTGCCTACGTAGCCGGGCAGAAAGGGCGGCATGCAGCACTTTCCATGAGTTCTTAGTCACCGTTCGGGTTTATGTTAACGGAATTTCCCATTTGAGGACTCCTAGGCCCCTCGGGTGGGCATCCATTTCCCTCCAGGGTCACTGAGGATCTCCAGACACCCCCACGCCGTGGTCCGGCTGAGCAACATCGAGGCCCATTGCTCTGCCCCTCGGAGGCCCCTCCGTGCGTGCCGAGTGATGGGCAACACACTGCACGTTCCTGGAGGAGAGCTACGTTTCCAGAGCCCTCAAACAGCCGCAGGACCAGATCCCTGGTGAGTCCGAAGCTCCCAGGAACTATTTGTCGTCGCCCTTGTGAGAGCTGCCGTGAGGAAACACTGTGCTTTGCCTACTTTGCGGGCCTCGTACCTGAAGTCACTGTGCTCCAGGAGAAAGTCAGCATCTTGCAATGCTGTGTCGCTAACGGGACAGCCAGATTGAGCACAGGCCTGGAGGGAAGGCCCTGACGTGAGGTGCAGAAGCGGAGCCGTGCGGCAGTTTCCATGAGGCCGTAGCCTCTGCTCTGCGCGTCTTTAACGGCAGTAGAGTTTTCTGGACACCTGGGAGGCTCGCGGGGGCACCCTGTTCCAGGCTGGAACACAGAGTACTCCCCGGCACCCCTAGGTCTGCCAAGCAACATCCAGGCCCGGAGCCCTTTGGAGCCGCGCTCCCTACGCCCAGTGTAGGGAAACGGCCTGCACTCTCTTCTGGAGCAGATTCGTTGCCCCACCAAACCCACACTTTCACGAGCAGACTTGTGGCACGTCTCACATGCCTTTGCGGTCTTACGCCTTGCCCTAGCCTGAGCTGCCCCGGGAGACCCCTCGGCCTCGCATTCCATCTAGGACCTCCTGCCTGAAGTCACCCTGCCCCCAAGAGAAAGTCGGCTTGCCTTCTTACTGCGATTTCAGCCCTGTGCTTCCTGTGGCACTGCAGGCTTTGGAATAGCCACAGGCCCCAGAGGCGTAACTAGGCAGGGCATTCCTTGGTTGAGGCAGTTCACTTGACCCAGAACACCCTACTTCGGGGAGTTGGTTCAGGGAAGCAAACGCAGGGTAACATGTGTCTCTTTGGACTGGTTAGAAACCACAGGGAGGTAAGCTGAGTGTGCGCGTGGAAACGGGAGCCTGCTGGAACTATCCTTGCTTTCCCACTTGGAAGGCTGCCTTCATGCTACCTTGAAGCTGCCTGACGTCCCCTGCTGTTGACAGGCCTGGAAACCCGGTAGAAATGCTTCTGGGAAGAAAATGAGTGTGCTCCGTCTCAACCCGGTGCTTCCATGGCCGCGGTGGTGGTTAGCCTGACAAGCTCCAGAACGAAAGGGAAACTCAACGTGAGAATCTGCCTCCAGTTTAGGCCCTGCGTAGCCGGGCAGGAAGGGCGGCATGCAGCAGTTTCCATGAGTTCTTAGTCACCGTTCGGGTTTATTTTAACGGAATTACCCATTTGAGGACTCCTAGGCCCCTCGGGTGTGCATGCATTTCCCTCCAAGGTCACTGAGGACCTCCAGACACCCCCCACGCCGTGGTCCGGCTGAGCAACATCGAGGCCCATTGCTCTGCCCCTCGGAGGCCCTGTGTGCGTGCCGAGTGATGGGCAACACGCTGCACGTTCCTTGAGGAGAGCTCCATTTCCAGAGCCCTCACACGGCCTCAGGACCAGATTTCTGGTGAGTCCGAAGCTCCCAGGAAATCTTTGTGGTCGCCCTTGCGAGAGCTGCCGTGAGAAAACACTCTGCCTACTTCGCGGGCCTCGTACCTGAAGGCACTCTGCTCGAGGAGAACGTCAGCATCTCGCAATGCTGCGTCGCTAACGGGACAGCCAGGTTGAGCACAGGCCTGGAGGGAAGGCCCTGACGTGAGGTGCAGAAGCGGAGCCGCGCAGCAGTTTCCGTGAGGCCGTAGCCTCTGCTCTGCGTGTCTTGAACGGCAGTAGATTTTCCCGGACACCTGGGAGGCTCGCGGGGGCACCCTGTTCCAGGCTGGAACACGGAGTACTCCCGGGCACCCCTGGGTCTGCTGAGCAACATCCAGGCCCGGAGCCCTTTGGAGCCGCTCTCCATACGCCGAGTGTAGGGAAACGCCCTGCACTCTCTCCTGGAGCAGATTCGTTTCCCCACCAAACCCACACTTTCACCAACAGACTTCTGGCACGTCTCACATGCCTTTGAGGTCTTACGCCTTGCCCTCGTCGGAGCTGCCCTGAGAGAACCCTCGGCCTCGCATTCCATCTAGGACCCCCCTGCCGGAAGTCACCCTGCCTCCAAGAGAAAGTCGGCTTGCCTTCTTACTGCGATTTCAGCCCTGTGCTTCCTGTGGCACTGCAGGCTTTGGAATAGCCACAGGCCCCAGAGGCGTAACTAGGCAGGGCATTCCTTGGTTGAGGCAGTTCACTTGACCCAGAACACCCTACTTCGGGGAGTTGGTTCAGGGAAGCAAACGCAGGGTAACATGTGTCTCTTTGGACTGGTTAGAAACCACAGGGAGGTAAGCTGAGTGTGCGCGTGGAAACGGGAGCCTGCTGGAACTACCCTTGCTTTCCCACTTGGAAGGCTGCCTTCATGCTGCCTTGAAGCTGCCTGACGTCCCCTGCTGTTGACAGGCCTGGAAACCCGGTAGAAATGCTTCTGGGAAGAAAATGAGTGTGCTCCGTCTCAACCCGGTGCTTCCATGGCCGCGGTGGTGGTTAGCCTGACAAGCTCCAGAACGAAAGGGAAACTCAACGTGAGAATCTGCCTCCAGTTTAGGCCCTGCGTAGCCGGGCAGGAAGGGCGGCATGCAGCAGTTTCCATGAGTTCTTAGTCACCGTTCGGGTTTATTTTAACGGAATTACCCATTTGAGGACTCCTAGGCCCCTCGGGTGTGCATGCATTTCCCTCCAAGGTCACTGAGGACCTCCAGACACCCCCCACGCCGTGGTCCGGCTGAGCAACATCGAGGCCCATTGCTCTGCCCCTCGGAGGCCCTGTGTGCGTGCCGAGTGATGGGCAACACGCTGCACGTTCCTTGAGGAGAGCTCCATTTCCAGAGCCCTCACACGGCCTCAGGACCAGATTTCTGGTGAGTCCGAAGCTCCCAGGAAATCTTTGTGGTCGCCCTTGCGAGAGCTGCCGTGAGAAAACACACTGCCTACTTCGCGGGCCTCGTACCTGAAGGCACTCTGCTCGAGGAGAACGTCAGCATCTCGCAATGCTGCGTCGCTAACGGGACAGCCAGGTTGAGCACAGGCCTGGAGGGAAGGCCCTGACGTGAGGTGCAGAAGCGGAGCCGCGCAGCAGTTTCCGTGAGGCCGTAGCCTCTGCTCTGCGTGTCTTGAACGGCAGTAGATTTTCCCGGACACCTGGGAGGCTCGCGGGGGCACCCTGTTCCAGGCTGGAACACGGAGTACTCCCGGGCACCCCTGGGTCTGCTGAGCAACATCCAGGCCCGGAGCCCTTTGGAGCCGCTCTCCATACGCCGAGTGTAGGGAAACGCCCTGCACTCTCTCCTGGAGCAGATTCGTTTCCCCACCAAACCCACACTTTCACCAACAGACTTCTGGCACGTCTCACATGCCTTTGAGGTCTTACGCCTTGCCCTCGTCGGAGCTGCCCTGAGAGAACCCTCGGCCTCGCATTCCATCTAGGACCCCCCTGCCGGAAGTCACCCTGCCTCCAAGAGAAAGTCGGCTTGCGTTCTTACTGCGATTTCAGCCCTGTGCTTCCTGTGGCACTGCAGGCTTTGGAATAGCCACAGGCCCCAGAGGCGTAACTAGGCAGGGCATTCCTTGGTTGAGGCAGTTCACTTGACCCAGAACACCCTACTTCGGGGAGTTGGTTCAGGGAAGCAAACGCAGGGTAACATGTGTCTCTTTGGACTGGTTAGAAACCACAGGGAGGTAAGCTGAGTGTGCGCGTGGAAACGGGAGCCTGCTGGAACTACCCTTGCTTTCCCACTTGGAAGGCTGCCTTCATGCTGCCTTGAAGCTGCCTGACGTCCCCTGCTGTTGACAGGCCTGGAAACCCGGTAGAAATGCTTCTGGGAAGAAAATGAGTGTGCTCCGTCTCAACCCGGTGCTTCCATGGCCGCGGTGGTGGTTAGCCTGACAAGCTCCAGAACGAAAGGGAAACTCAACGTGAGAATCTGCCTCCAGTTTAGGCCCTGCGTAGCCGGGCAGGAAGGGCGGCATGCAGCAGTTTCCATGAGTTCTTAGTCACCGTTCGGGTTTATTTTAACGGAATTACCCATTTGAGGACTCCTAGGCCCCTCGGGTGTGCATGCATTTCCCTCCAAGGTCACTGAGGACCTCCAGACACCCCCCACGCCGTGGTCCGGCTGAGCAACATCGAGGCCCATTGCTCTGCCCCTCGGAGGCCCTGTGTGCGTGCCGAGTGATGGGCAACACGCTGCACGTTCCTTGAGGAGAGCTCCATTTCCAGAGCCCTCACACGGCCTCAGGACCAGATTTCTGGTGAGTCCGAAGCTCCCAGGAAATCTTTGTGGTCGCCCTTGCGAGAGCTGCCGTGAGAAAACACACTGCCTACTTCGCGGGCCTCGTACCTGAAGGCACTCTGCTCGAGGAGAACGTCAGCATCTCGCAATGCTGCGTCGCTAACGGGACAGCCAGGTTGAGCACAGGCCTGGAGGGAAGGCCCTGACGTGAGGTGCAGAAGCGGAGCCGCGCAGCAGTTTCCGTGAGGCCGTAGCCTCTGCTCTGCGTGTCTTGAACGGCAGTAGATTTTCCCGGACACCTGGGAGGCTCGCGGGGGCACCCTGTTCCAGGCTGGAACACGGAGTACTCCCGGGCACCCCAGGGTCTGCTGAGCAACATCCAGGCCCGGAGCCCTTTGGAGCCGCTCTCCATACGCCGAGTGTAGGGAAACGCCCTGCACTCTCTCCTGGAGCAGATTCGTTTCCCCACCAAACCCACACTTTCACCAACAGACTTCTGGCACGTCTCACATGCCTTTGAGGTCTTACGCCTTGCCCTCGTCGGAGCTGCCCTGAGAGAACCCTCGGCCTCGCATTCCATCTAGGACCCCCCTGCCGGAAGTCACCCTGCCTCCAAGAGAAAGTCGGCTTGCCTTCTTACTGCGATTTCAGCCCTGTGCTTCCTGTGGCACTGCAGGCTTTGGAATAGCCACAGGCCCCAGAGGCGTAACTAGGCAGGGCATTCCTTGGTTGAGGCAGTTCACTTGACCCAGAACACCCTACTTCGGGGAGTTGGTTCAGGGAAGCAAACGCAGGGTAACATGTGTCTCTTTGGACTGGTTAGAAACCACAGGGAGGTAAGCTGAGTGTGCGCGTGGAAACGGGAGCCTGCTGGAACTACCCTTGCTTTCCCACTTGGAAGGCTGCCTTCATGCTGCCTTGAAGCTGCCTGACGTCCCCTGCTGTTGACAGGCCTGGAAACCCGGTAGAAATGCTTCTGGGAAGAAAATGAGTGTGCTCCGTCTCAACCCGGTGCTTCCATGGCCGCGGTGGTGGTTAGCCTGACAAGCTCCAGAACGAAAGGGAAACTCAACGTGAGAATCTGCCTCCAGTTTAGGCCCTGCGTAGCCGGGCAGGAAGGGCGGCATGCAGCAGTTTCCATGAGTTCTTAGTCACCGTTCGGGTTTATTTTAACGGAATTACCCATTTGAGGACTCCTAGGCCCCTCGGGTGTGCATGCATTTCCCTCCAAGGTCACTGAGGACCTCCAGACACCCCCCACGCCGTGGTCCGGCTGAGCAACATCGAGGCCCATTGCTCTGCCCCTCGGAGGCCCTGTGTGCGTGCCGAGTGATGGGCAACACGCTGCACGTTCCTTGAGGAGAGCTCCATTTCCAGAGCCCTCACACGGCCTCAGGACCAGATTTCTGGTGAGTCCGAAGCTCCCAGGAAATCTTTGTGGTCGCCCTTGCGAGAGCTGCCGTGAGAAAACACTCTGCCTACTTCGCGGGCCTCGTACCTGAAGGCACTCTGCTCGAGGAGAACGTCAGCATCTCGCAATGCTGCGTCGCTAACGGGACAGCCAGGTTGAGCACAGGCCTGGAGGGAAGGCCCTGACGTGAGGTGCAGAAGCGGAGCCGCGCAGCAGTTTCCGTGAGGCCGTAGCCTCTGCTCTGCGTGTCTTGAACGGCAGTAGATTTTCCCGGACACCTGGGAGGCTCGCGGGGGCACCCTGTTCCAGGCTGGAACACGGAGTACTCCCGGGCACCCCTGGGTCTGCTGAGCAACATCCAGGCCCGGAGCCCTTTGGAGCCGCTCTCCATACGCCGAGTGTAGGGAAACGCCCTGCACTCTCTCCTGGAGCAGATTCGTTTCCCCACCAAACCCACACTTTCACCAACAGACTTCTGGCACGTCTCACATGCCTTTGAGGTCTTACGCCTTGCCCTCGTCGGAGCTGCCCTGAGAGAACCCTCGGCCTCGCATTCCATCTAGGACCCCCCTGCCGGAAGTCACCCTGCCTCCAAGAGAAAGTCGGCTTGCCTTCTTACTGCGATTTCAGCCCTGTGCTTCCTGTGGCACTGCAGGCTTTGGAATAGCCACAGGCCCCAGAGGCGTAACTAGGCAGGGCATTCCTTGGTTGAGGCAGTTCACTTGACCCAGAACACCCTACTTCGGGGAGTTGGTTCAGGGAAGCAAACGCAGGGTAACATGTGTCTCTTTGGACTGGTTAGAAACCACAGGGAGGTAAGCTGAGTGTGCGCGTGGAAACGGGAGCCTGCTGGAACTACCCTTGCTTTCCCACTTGGAAGGCTGCCTTCATGCTGCCTTGAAGCTGCCTGACGTCCCCTGCTGTTGACAGGCCTGGAAACCCGGTAGAAATGCTTCTGGGAAGAAAATGAGTGTGCTCCGTCTCAACCCGGTGCTTCCATGGCCGCGGTGGTGGTTAGCCTGACAAGCTCCAGAACGAAAGGGAAACTCAACGTGAGAATCTGCCTCCAGTTTAGGCCCTGCGTAGCCGGGCAGGAAGGGCGGCATGCAGCAGTTTCCATGAGTTCTTAGTCACCGTTCGGGTTTATTTTAACGGAATTACCCATTTGAGGACTCCTAGGCCCCTCGGGTGTGCATGCATTTCCCTCCAAGGTCACTGAGGACCTCCAGACACCCCCCACGCCGTGGTCCGGCTGAGCAACATCGAGGCCCATTGCTCTGCCCCTCGGAGGCCCTGTGTGCGTGCCGAGTGATGGGCAACACGCTGCACGTTCCTTGAGGAGAGCTCCATTTCCAGAGCCCTCACACGGCCTCAGGACCAGATTTCTGGTGAGTCCGAAGCTCCCAGGAAATCTTTGTGGTCGCCCTTGCGAGAGCTGCCGTGAGAAAACACTCTGCCTACTTCGCGGGCCTCGTACCTGAAGGCACTCTGCTCGAGGAGAACGTCAGCATCTCGCAATGCTGCGTCGCTAACGGGACAGCCAGGTTGAGCACAGGCCTGGAGGGAAGGCCCTGACGTGAGGTGCAGAAGCGGAGCCGCGCAGCAGTTTCCGTGAGGCCGTAGCCTCTGCTCTGCGTGTCTTGAACGGCAGTAGATTTTCCCGGACACCTGGGAGGCTCGCGGGGGCACCCTGTTCCAGGCTGGAACACGGAGTACTCCCGGGCACCCCTGGGTCTGCTGAGCAACATCCAGGCCCGGAGCCCTTTGGAGCCGCTCTCCATACGCCGAGTGTAGGGAAACGCCCTGCACTCTCTCCTGGAGCAGATTCGTTTCCCCACCAAACCCACACTTTCACCAACAGACTTCTGGCACGTCTCACATGCCTTTGAGGTCTTACGCCTTGCCCTCGTCGGAGCTGCCCTGAGAGAACCCTCGGCCTCGCATTCCATCTAGGACCCCCCTGCCGGAAGTCACCCTGCCTCCAAGAGAAAGTCGGCTTGCGTTCTTACTGCGATTTCAGCCCTGTGCTTCCTGTGGCACTGCAGGCTTTGGAATAGCCACAGGCCCCAGAGGCGTAACTAGGCAGGGCATTCCTTGGTTGAGGCAGTTCACTTGACCCAGAACACCCTACTTCGGGGAGTTGGTTCAGGGAAGCAAACGCAGGGTAACATGTGTCTCTTTGGACTGGTTAGAAACCACAGGGAGGTAAGCTGAGTGTGCGCGTGGAAACGGGAGCCTGCTGGAACTATCCTTGCTTTCCCACTTGGAAGGCTGCCTTCATGCTGCCTTGAAGCTGCCTGACGTCCCCTGCTGTTGACAGGCCTGGAAACCCGGTAGAAATGCTTCTGGGAAGAAAATGAGTGTGCTCCGTCTCAACCCGGTGCTTCCATGGCCGCGGTGGTGGTTAGCCTGACAAGCTCCAGAACGAAAGGGAAACTCAACGTGAGAATCTGCCTCCAGTTTAGGCCCTGCGTAGCCGGGCAGGAAGGGCGGCATGCAGCAGTTTCCATGAGTTCTTAGTCACCGTTCGGGTTTATTTTAACGGAATTACCCATTTGAGGACTCCTAGGCCCCTCGGGTGTGCATGCATTTCCCTCCAAGGTCACTGAGGACCTCCAGACACCCCCCACGCCATGGTCCGGCTGAGCAACATCGAGGCCCATTGCTCTGCCCCTCGGAGGCCCCGTGTGCGTGCCGAGTGATGGGCAACACGCTGCACGTTCCTTGAGGAGAGCTCCATTTCCAGAGCCCTCACACGGCCTCAGGACCAGATTTCTGGTGAGTCCGAAGCTCCCAGGAAATCTTTGTGGTCGCCCTTGCGAGAGCTGCCGTGAGAAAACACTCTGCTTTACCTACTTCGCGGGCCTCGTACCTGAAGGCACTCTGCTCGAGGAGAACGTCAGCATCTCGCAATGCTGCGTCGCTAACGGGACAGCCAGGTTGAGCACAGGCCTGGAGGGAAGGCCCTGACGTGAGGTGCAGAAGCGGAGCCGCGCAGCAGTTTCCGTGAGGCCGTAGCCTCTGCTCTGCGTGTCTTGAACGGCAGTAGATTTTCCCGGACACCTGGGAGGCTCGCGGGGGCACCCTGTTCCAGGCTGGAACACGGAGTACTCCCGGGCACCCCTGGGTCTGCTGAGCAACATCCAGGCCCGGAGCCCTTTGGAGCCGCTCTCCATACGCCGAGTGTAGGGAAACGCCCTGCACTCTCTCCTGGAGCAGATTCGTTTCCCCACCAAACCCACACTTTCACCAACAGACTTCTGGCACGTCTCACATGCCTTTGAGGTCTTACGCCTTGCCCTCGTCTGAGCTGCCCTGAGAGAACCCTCGGCCTCGCATTCCATCTAGGACCCCCCTGCCGGAAGTCACCCTGCCTCCAAGAGAAAGTCGGCTTGCGTTCTTACTGCGATTTCAGCCCTGTGCTTCCTGTGGCACTGCAGGCTTTGGAATAGCCACAGGCCCCAGAGGCGTAACTAGGCAGGGCATTCCTTGGTTGAGGCAGTTCACTTGACCCAGAACACCCTACTTCGGGGAGTTGGTTCAGGGAAGCAAACGCAGGGTAACATGTGTCTCTTTGGACTGGTTAGAAACCACAGGGAGGTAAGCTGAGTGTGCGCGTGGAAACGGGAGCCTGCTGGAACTATCCTTGCTTTCCCACTTGGAAGGCTGCCTTCATGCTGCCTTGAAGCTGCCTGACGTCCCCTGCTGTTGACAGGCCTGGAAACCCGGTAGAAATGCTTCTGGGAAGAAAATGAGTGTGCTCCGTCTCAACCCGGTGCTTCCATGGCCGCGGTGGTGGTTAGCCTGACAAGCTCCAGAACGAAAGGGAAACTCAACGTGAGAATCTGCCTCCAGTTTAGGCCCTGCGTAGCCGGGCAGGAAGGGCGGCATGCAGCAGTTTCCATGAGTTCTTAGTCACCGTTCGGGTTTATTTTAACGGAATTACCCATTTGAGGACTCCTAGGCCCCTCGGGTGTGCATGCATTTCCCTCCAAGGTCACTGAGGACCTCCAGACACCCCCCACGCCGTGGTCCGGCTGAGCAACATCGAGGCCCATTGCTCTGCCCCTCGGAGGCCCCGTGTGCGTGCCGAGTGATGGGCAACACGCTGCACGTTCCTTGAGGAGAGCTCCATTTCCAGAGCCCTCACACGGCCTCAGGACCAGATTTCTGGTGAGTCCGAAGCTCCCAGGAAATCTTTGTGGTCGCCCTTGCGAGAGCTGCCGTGAGAAAACACTCTGCTTTACCTACTTCGCGGGCCTCGTACCTGAAGGCACTCTGCTCGAGGAGAACGTCAGCATCTCGCAATGCTGCGTCGCTAACGGGACAGCCAGGTTGAGCACAGGCCTGGAGGGAAGGCCCTGACGTGAGGTGCAGAAGCGGAGCCGCGCAGCAGTTTCCGTGAGGCCGTAGCCTCTGCTCTGCGTGTCTTGAACGGCAGTAGATTTTCCCGGACACCTGGGAGGCTCGCGGGGGCACCCTGTTCCAGGCTGGAACACGGAGTACTCCCGGGCACCCCTGGGTCTGCTGAGCAACATCCAGGCCCGGAGCCCTTTGGAGCCGCTCTCCATACGCCGAGTGTAGGGAAACGCCCTGCACTCTCTCCTGGAGCAGATTCGTTTCCCCACCAAACCCACACTTTCACCAACAGACTTCTGGCACGTCTCACATGCCTTTGAGGTCTTACGCCTTGCCCTCGTCGGAGCTGCCCTGAGAGAACCCTCGGCCTCGCATTCCATCTAGGACCCCCCTGCCGGAAGTCACCCTGCCTCCAAGAGAAAGTCGGCTTGCCTTCTTACTGCGATTTCAGCCCTGTGCTTCCTGTGGCACTGCAGGCTTTGGAATAGCCACAGGCCCCAGAGGCGTAACTAGGCAGGGCATTCCTTGGTTGAGGCAGTTCACTTGACCCAGAACACCCTACTTCGGGGAGTTGGTTCAGGGAAGCAAACGCAGGGTAACATGTGTCTCTTTGGACTGGTTAGAAACCACAGGGAGGTAAGCTGAGTGTGCGCGTGGAAACGGGAGCCTGCTGGAACTATCCTTGCTTTCCCACTTGGAAGGCTGCCTTCATGCTGCCTTGAAGCTGCCTGACGTCCCCTGCTGTTGACAGGCCTGGAAACCCGGTAGAAATGCTTCTGGGAAGAAAACGAGTGTGCTCCGTCTCAACCCGGTGCTTCCATGGCCGCGGTGGTGGTTAGCCTGACAAGCTCCAGAACGAAAGGGAAACTCAACGTGAGAATCTGCCTCCAGTTTAGGCCCTGCGTAGCCGGGCAGGAAGGGCGGCATGCAGCAGTTTCCATGAGTTCTTAGTCACCGTTCGGGTTTATTTTAACGGAATTACCCATTTGAGGACTCCTAGGCCCCTCGGGTGTGCATGCATTTCCCTCCAAGGTCACTGAGGACCTCCAGACACCCCCCACGCCGTGGTCCGGCTGAGCAACATCGAGGCCCATTGCTCTGCCCCTCGGAGGCCCCGTGTGCGTGCCGAGTGATGGGCAACACGCTGCACGTTCCTTGAGGAGAGCTCCATTTCCAGAGCCCTCACACGGCCTCAGGACCAGATTTCTGGTGAGTCCGAAGCTCCCAGGAAATCTTTGTGGTCGCCCTTGCGAGAGCTGCCGTGAGAAAACACACTGCCTACTTCGCGGGCCTCGTACCTGAAGGCACTCTGCTCGAGGAGAACGTCAGCATCTCGCAATGCTGCGTCGCTAACGGGACAGCCAGGTTGAGCACAGGCCTGGAGGGAAGGCCCTGACGTGAGGTGCAGAAGCGGAGCCGCGCAGCAGTTTCCGTGAGGCCGTAGCCTCTGCTCTGCGTGTCTTGAACGGCAGTAGATTTTCCCGGACACCTGGGAGGCTCGCGGGGGCACCCTGTTCCAGGCTGGAACACGGAGTACTCCCGGGCACCCCTGGGTCTGCTGAGCAACATCCAGGCCCGGAGCCCTTTGGAGCCGCTCTCCATACGCCGAGTGTAGGGAAACGCCCTGCACTCTCTCCTGGAGCAGATTCGTTTCCCCACCAAACCCACACTTTCACCAACAGACTTCTGGCACGTCTCACATGCCTTTGAGGTCTTACGCCTTGCCCTCGTCGGAGCTGCCCTGAGAGAACCCTCGGCCTCGCATTCCATCTAGGACCCCCCTGCCGGAAGTCACCCTGCCTCCAAGAGAAAGTCGGCTTGCCTTCTTACTGCGATTTCAGCCCTGTGCTTCCTGTGGCACTGCAGGCTTTGGAATAGCCACAGGCCCCAGAGGCGTAACTAGGCAGGGCATTCCTTGGTTGAGGCAGTTCACTTGACCCAGAACACCCTACTTCGGGGAGTTGGTTCAGGGAAGCAAACGCAGGGTAACATGTGTCTCTTTGGACTGGTTAGAAACCACAGGGAGGTAAGCTGAGTGTGCGCGTGGAAACGGGAGCCTGCTGGAACTATCCTTGCTTTCCCACTTGGAAGGCTGCCTTCATGCTGCCTTGAAGCTGCCTGACGTCCCCTGCTGTTGACAGGCCTGGAAACCCGGTAGAAATGCTTCTGGGAAGAAAACGAGTGTGCTCCGTCTCAACCCGGTGCTTCCATGGCCGCGGTGGTGGTTAGCCTGACAAGCTCCAGAACGAAAGGGAAACTCAACGTGAGAATCTGCCTCCAGTTTAGGCCCTGCGTAGCCGGGCAGGAAGGGCGGCATGCAGCAGTTTCCATGAGTTCTTAGTCACCGTTCGGGTTTATTTTAACGGAATTACCCATTTGAGGACTCCTAGGCCCCTCGGGTGTGCATGCATTTCCCTCCAAGGTCACTGAGGACCTCCAGACACCCCCCACGCCGTGGTCCGGCTGAGCAACATCGAGGCCCATTGCTCTGCCCCTCGGAGGCCCCGTGTGCGTGCCGAGTGATGGGCAACACGCTGCACGTTCCTTGAGGAGAGCTCCATTTCCAGAGCCCTCACACGGCCTCAGGACCAGATTTCTGGTGAGTCCGAAGCTCCCAGGAAATCTTTGTGGTCGCCCTTGCGAGAGCTGCCGTGAGAAAACACACTGCCTACTTCGCGGGCCTCGTACCTGAAGGCACTCTGCTCGAGGAGAACGTCAGCATCTCGCAATGCTGCGTCGCTAACGGGACAGCCAGGTTGAGCACAGGCCTGGAGGGAAGGCCCTGACGTGAGGTGCAGAAGCGGAGCCGCGCAGCAGTTTCCGTGAGGCCGTAGCCTCTGCTCTGCGTGTCTTGAACGGCAGTAGATTTTCCCGGACACCTGGGAGGCTCGCGGGGGCACCCTGTTCCAGGCTGGAACACGGAGTACTCCCGGGCACCCCTGGGTCTGCTGAGCAACATCCAGGCCCGGAGCCCTTTGGAGCCGCTCTCCATACGCCGAGTGTAGGGAAACGCCCTGCACTCTCTCCTGGAGCAGATTCGTTTCCCCACCAAACCCACACTTTCACCAACAGACTTCTGGCACGTCTCACATGCCTTTGAGGTCTTACGCCTTGCCCTCGTCGGAGCTGCCCTGAGAGAACCCTCGGCCTCGCATTCCATCTAGGACCCCCCTGCCGGAAGTCACCCTGCCTCCAAGAGAAAGTCGGCTTGCCTTCTTACTGCGATTTCAGCCCTGTGCTTCCTGTGGCACTGCAGGCTTTGGAATAGCCACAGGCCCCAGAGGCGTAACTAGGCAGGGCATTCCTTGGTTGAGGCAGTTCACTTGACCCAGAACACCCTACTTCGGGGAGTTGGTTCAGGGAAGCAAACGCAGGGTAACATGTGTCTCTTTGGACTGGTTAGAAACCACAGGGAGGTAAGCTGAGTGTGCGCGTGGAAACGGGAGCCTGCTGGAACTATCCTTGCTTTCCCACTTGGAAGGCTGCCTTCATGCTGCCTTGAAGCTGCCTGACGTCCCCTGCTGTTGACAGGCCTGGAAACCCGGTAGAAATGCTTCTGGGAAGAAAACGAGTGTGCTCCGTCTCAACCCGGTGCTTCCATGGCCGCGGTGGTGGTTAGCCTGACAAGCTCCAGAACGAAAGGGAAACTCAACGTGAGAATCTGCCTCCAGTTTAGGCCCTGCGTAGCCGGGCAGGAAGGGCGGCATGCAGCAGTTTCCATGAGTTCTTAGTCACCGTTCGGGTTTATTTTAACGGAATTACCCATTTGAGGACTCCTAGGCCCCTCGGGTGTGCATGCATTTCCCTCCAAGGTCACTGAGGACCTCCAGACACCCCCCACGCCGTGGTCCGGCTGAGCAACATCGAGGCCCATTGCTCTGCCCCTCGGAGGCCCCGTGTGCGTGCCGAGTGATGGGCAACACGCTGCACGTTCCTTGAGGAGAGCTCCATTTCCAGAGCCCTCACACGGCCTCAGGACCAGATTTCTGGTGAGTCCGAAGCTCCCAGGAAATCTTTGTGGTCGCCCTTGCGAGAGCTGCCGTGAGAAAACACACTGCCTACTTCGCGGGCCTCGTACCTGAAGGCACTCTGCTCGAGGAGAACGTCAGCATCTCGCAATGCTGCGTCGCTAACGGGACAGCCAGGTTGAGCACAGGCCTGGAGGGAAGGCCCTGACGTGAGGTGCAGAAGCGGAGCCGCGCAGCAGTTTCCGTGAGGCCGTAGCCTCTGCTCTGCGTGTCTTGAACGGCAGTAGATTTTCCCGGACACCTGGGAGGCTCGCGGGGGCACCCTGTTCCAGGCTGGAACACGGAGTACTCCCGGGCACCCCTGGGTCTGCTGAGCAACATCCAGGCCCGGAGCCCTTTGGAGCCGCTCTCCATACGCCGAGTGTAGGGAAACGCCCTGCACTCTCTCCTGGAGCAGATTCGTTTCCCCACCAAACCCACACTTTCACCAACAGACTTCTGGCACGTCTCACATGCCTTTGAGGTCTTACGCCTTGCCCTCGTCGGAGCTGCCCTGAGAGAACCCTCGGCCTCGCATTCCATCTAGGACCCCCCTGCCGGAAGTCACCCTGCCTCCAAGAGAAAGTCGGCTTGCCTTCTTACTGCGATTTCAGCCCTGTGCTTCCTGTGGCACTGCAGGCTTTGGAATAGCCACAGGCCCCAGAGGCGTAACTAGGCAGGGCATTCCTTGGTTGAGGCAGTTCACTTGACCCAGAACACCCTACTTCGGGGAGTTGGTTCAGGGAAGCAAACGCAGGGTAACATGTGTCTCTTTGGACTGGTTAGAAACCACAGGGAGGTAAGCTGAGTGTGCGCGTGGAAACGGGAGCCTGCTGGAACTATCCTTGCTTTCCCACTTGGAAGGCTGCCTTCATGCTGCCTTGAAGCTGCCTGACGTCCCCTGCTGTTGACAGGCCTGGAAACCCGGTAGAAATGCTTCTGGGAAGAAAACGAGTGTGCTCCGTCTCAACCCAGTGCTTCCATGGCCGCGGTGGTGGTTAGCCTGACAAGCTCCAGAACGAAAGGGAAACTCAACGTGAGAATCTGCCTCCAGTTTAGGCCCTGCGTAGCCGGGCAGGAAGGGCGGCATGCAGCAGTTTCCATGAGTTCTTAGTCACCGTTCGGGTTTATTTTAACGGAATTACCCATTTGAGGACTCCTAGGCCCCTCGGGTGTGCATGCATTTCCCTCCAAGGTCACTGAGGACCTCCAGACACCCCCCACGCCGTGGTCCGGCTGAGCAACATCGAGGCCCATTGCTCTGCCCCTCGGAGGCCCCGTGTGCGTGCCGAGTGATGGGCAACACGCTGCACGTTCCTTGAGGAGAGCTCCATTTCCAGAGCCCTCACACGGCCTCAGGACCAGATTTCTGGTGAGTCCGAAGCTCCCAGGAAATCTTTGTGGTCGCCCTTGCGAGAGCTGCCGTGAGAAAACACACTGCCTACTTCGCGGGCCTCGTACCTGAAGGCACTCTGCTCGAGGAGAACGTCAGCATCTCGCAATGCTGCGTCGCTAACGGGACAGCCAGGTTGAGCACAGGCCTGGAGGGAAGGCCCTGACGTGAGGTGCAGAAGCGGAGCCGCGCAGCAGTTTCCGTGAGGCCGTAGCCTCTGCTCTGCGTGTCTTGAACGGCAGTAGATTTTCCCGGACACCTGGGAGGCTCGCGGGGGCACCCTGTTCCAGGCTGGAACACGGAGTACTCCCGGGCACCCCTGGGTCTGCTGAGCAACATCCAGGCCCGGAGCCCTTTGGAGCCGCTCTCCATACGCCGAGTGTAGGGAAACGCCCTGCACTCTCTCCTGGAGCAGATTCGTTTCCCCACCAAACCCACACTTTCACCAACAGACTTCTGGCACGTCTCACATGCCTTTGAGGTCTTACGCCTTGCCCTCGTCGGAGCTGCCCTGAGAGAACCCTCGGCCTCGCATTCCATCTAGGACCCCCCTGCCGGAAGTCACCCTGCCTCCAAGAGAAAGTCGGCTTGCCTTCTTACTGCGATTTCAGCCCTGTGCTTCCTGTGGCACTGCAGGCTTTGGAATAGCCACAGGCCCCAGAGGCGTAACTAGGCAGGGCATTCCTTGGTTGAGGCAGTTCACTTGACCCAGAACACCCTACTTCGGGGAGTTGGTTCAGGGAAGCAAACGCAGGGTAACATGTGTCTCTTTGGACTGGTTAGAAACCACAGGGAGGTAAGCTGAGTGTGCGCGTGGAAACGGGAGCCTGCTGGAACTATCCTTGCTTTCCCACTTGGAAGGCTGCCTTCATGCTGCCTTGAAGCTGCCTGACGTCCCCTGCTGTTGACAGGCCTGGAAACCCGGTAGAAATGCTTCTGGGAAGAAAACGAGTGTGCTCCGTCTCAACCCGGTGCTTCCATGGCCGCGGTGGTGGTTAGCCTGACAAGCTCCAGAACGAAAGGGAAACTCAACGTGAGAATCTGCCTCCAGTTTAGGCCCTGCGTAGCCGGGCAGGAAGGGCGGCATGCAGCAGTTTCCATGAGTTCTTAGTCACCGTTCGGGTTTATTTTAACGGAATTACCCATTTGAGGACTCCTAGGCCCCTCGGGTGTGCATGCATTTCCCTCCAAGGTCACTGAGGACCTCCAGACACCCCCCACGCCGTGGTCCGGCTGAGCAACATCGAGGCCCATTGCTCTGCCCCTCGGAGGCCCTGTGTGCGTGCCGAGTGATGGGCAACACGCTGCACGTTCCTTGAGGAGAGCTCCATTTCCAGAGCCCTCACACGGCCTCAGGACCAGATTTCTGGTGAGTCCGAAGCTCCCAGGAAATCTTTGTGGTCGCCCTTGCGAGAGCTGCCGTGAGAAAACACACTGCCTACTTCGCGGGCCTCGTACCTGAAGGCACTCTGCTCGAGGAGAACGTCAGCATCTCGCAATGCTGCGTCGCTAACGGGACAGCCAGGTTGAGCACAGGCCTGGAGGGAAGGCCCTGACGTGAGGTGCAGAAGCGGAGCCGCGCAGCAGTTTCCGTGAGGCCGTAGCCTCTGCTCTGCGTGTCTTGAACGGCAGTAGATTTTCCCGGACACCTGGGAGGCTCGCGGGGGCACCCTGTTCCAGGCTGGAACACGGAGTACTCCCGGGCACCCCTGGGTCTGCTGAGCAACATCCAGGCCCGGAGCCCTTTGGAGCCGCTCTCCATACGCCGAGTGTAGGGAAACGCCCTGCACTCTCTCCTGGAGCAGATTCGTTTCCCCACCAAACCCACACTTTCACCAACAGACTTCTGGCACGTCTCACATGCCTTTGAGGTCTTACGCCTTGCCCTCGTCGGAGCTGCCCTGAGAGAACCCTCGGCCTCGCATTCCATCTAGGACCCCCCTGCCGGAAGTCACCCTGCCTCCAAGAGAAAGTCGGCTTGCCTTCTTACTGCGATTTCAGCCCTGTGCTTCCTGTGGCACTGCAGGCTTTGGAATAGCCACAGGCCCCAGAGGCGTAACTAGGCAGGGCATTCCTTGGTTGAGGCAGTTCACTTGACCCAGAACACCCTACTTCGGGGAGTTGGTTCAGGGAAGCAAACGCAGGGTAACATGTGTCTCTTTGGACTGGTTAGAAACCACAGGGAGGTAAGCTGAGTGTGCGCGTGGAAACGGGAGCCTGCTGGAACTATCCTTGCTTTCCCACTTGGAAGGCTGCCTTCATGCTGCCTTGAAGCTGCCTGACGTCCCCTGCTGTTGACAGGCCTGGAAACCCGGTAGAAATGCTTCTGGGAAGAAAACGAGTGTGCTCCGTCTCAACCCGGTGCTTCCATGGCCGCGGTGGTGGTTAGCCTGACAAGCTCCAGAACGAAAGGGAAACTCAACGTGAGAATCTGCCTCCAGTTTAGGCCCTGCGTAGCCGGGCAGGAAGGGCGGCATGCAGCAGTTTCCATGAGTTCTTAGTCACCGTTCGGGTTTATTTTAACGGAATTACCCATTTGAGGACTCCTAGGCCCCTCGGGTGTGCATGCATTTCCCTCCAAGGTCACTGAGGACCTCCAGACACCCCCCACGCCGTGGTCCGGCTGAGCAACATCGAGGCCCATTGCTCTGCCCCTCGGAGGCCCCGTGTGCGTGCCGAGTGATGGGCAACACGCTGCACGTTCCTTGAGGAGAGCTCCATTTCCAGAGCCCTCACACGGCCTCAGGACCAGATTTCTGGTGAGTCCGAAGCTCCCAGGAAATCTTTGTGGTCGCCCTTGCGAGAGCTGCCGTGAGAAAACACACTGCCTACTTCGCGGGCCTCGTACCTGAAGGCACTCTGCTCGAGGAGAACGTCAGCATCTCGCAATGCTGCGTCGCTAACGGGACAGCCAGGTTGAGCACAGGCCTGGAGGGAAGGCCCTGACGTGAGGTGCAGAAGCGGAGCCGCGCAGCAGTTTCCGTGAGGCCGTAGCCTCTGCTCTGCGTGTCTTGAACGGCAGTAGATTTTCCCGGACACCTGGGAGGCTCGCGGGGGCACCCTGTTCCAGGCTGGAACACGGAGTACTCCCGGGCACCCCTGGGTCTGCTGAGCAACATCCAGGCCCGGAGCCCTTTGGAGCCGCTCTCCATACGCCGAGTGTAGGGAAACGCCCTGCACTCTCTCCTGGAGCAGATTCGTTTCCCCACCAAACCCACACTTTCACCAACAGACTTCTGGCACGTCTCACATGCCTTTGAGGTCTTACGCCTTGCCCTCGTCGGAGCTGCCCTGAGAGAACCCTCGGCCTCGCATTCCATCTAGGACCCCCCTGCCGGAAGTCACCCTGCCTCCAAGAGAAAGTCGGCTTGCCTTCTTACTGCGATTTCAGCCCTGTGCTTCCTGTGGCACTGCAGGCTTTGGAATAGCCACAGGCCCCAGAGGCGTAACTAGGCAGGGCATTCCTTGGTTGAGGCAGTTCACTTGACCCAGAACACCCTACTTCGGGGAGTTGGTTCAGGGAAGCAAACGCAGGGTAACATGTGTCTCTTTGGACTGGTTAGAAACCACAGGGAGGTAAGCTGAGTGTGCGCGTGGAAACGGGAGCCTGCTGGAACTATCCTTGCTTTCCCACTTGGAAGGCTGCCTTCATGCTGCCTTGAAGCTGCCTGACGTCCCCTGCTGTTGACAGGCCTGGAAACCCGGTAGAAATGCTTCTGGGAAGAAAACGAGTGTGCTCCGTCTCAACCCAGTGCTTCCATGGCCGCGGTGGTGGTTAGCCTGACAAGCTCCAGAACGAAAGGGAAACTCAACGTGAGAATCTGCCTCCAGTTTAGGCCCTGCGTAGCCGGGCAGGAAGGGCGGCATGCAGCAGTTTCCATGAGTTCTTAGTCACCGTTCGGGTTTATTTTAACGGAATTACCCATTTGAGGACTCCTAGGCCCCTCGGGTGTGCATCCATTTCCCTCCAAGGTCACTGAGGACCTCCAGACACCCCCCACGCCGTGGTCCGGCTGAGCAACATCGAGGCCCATTGCTCTGCCCCTCGGAGGCCCCGTGTGCGTGCCGAGTGATGGGCAACACGCTGCACGTTCCTTGAGGAGAGCTCCATTTCCAGAGCCCTCACACGGCCTCAGGACCAGATTTCTGGTGAGTCCGAAGCTCCCAGGAAATCTTTGTGGTCGCCCTTGCGAGAGCTGCCGTGAGAAAACACACTGCCTACTTCGCGGGCCTCGTACCTGAAGGCACTCTGCTCGAGGAGAACGTCAGCATCTCGCAATGCTGCGTCGCTAACGGGACAGCCAGGTTGAGCACAGGCCTGGAGGGAAGGCCCTGACGTGAGGTGCAGAAGCGGAGCCGCGCAGCAGTTTCCGTGAGGCCGTAGCCTCTGCTCTGCGTGTCTTGAACGGCAGTAGATTTTCCCGGACACCTGGGAGGCTCGCGGGGGCACCCTGTTCCAGGCTGGAACACGGAGTACTCCCGGGCACCCCTGGGTCTGCTGAGCAACATCCAGGCCCGGAGCCCTTTGGAGCCGCTCTCCATACGCCGAGTGTAGGGAAACGCCCTGCACTCTCTCCTGGAGCAGATTCGTTTCCCCACCAAACCCACACTTTCACCAACAGACTTCTGGCACGTCTCACATGCCTTTGAGGTCTTACGCCTTGCCCTCGTCGGAGCTGCCCTGAGAGAACCCTCGGCCTCGCATTCCATCTAGGACCCCCCTGCCGGAAGTCACCCTGCCTCCAAGAGAAAGTCGGCTTGCCTTCTTACTGCGATTTCAGCCCTGTGCTTCCTGTGGCACTGCAGGCTTTGGAATAGCCACAGGCCCCAGAGGCGTAACTAGGCAGGGCATTCCTTGGTTGAGGCAGTTCACTTGACCCAGAACACCCTACTTCGGGGAGTTGGTTCAGGGAAGCAAACGCAGGGTAACATGTGTCTCTTTGGACTGGTTAGAAACCACAGGGAGGTAAGCTGAGTGTGCGCGTGGAAACGGGAGCCTGCTGGAACTATCCTTGCTTTCCCACTTGGAAGGCTGCCTTCATGCTGCCTTGAAGCTGCCTGACGTCCCCTGCTGTTGACAGGCCTGGAAACCCGGTAGAAATGCTTCTGGGAAGAAAACGAGTGTGCTCCGTCTCAACCCAGTGCTTCCATGGCCGCGGTGGTGGTTAGCCTGACAAGCTCCAGAACGAAAGGGAAACTCAACGTGAGAATCTGCCTCCAGTTTAGGCCCTGCGTAGCCGGGCAGGAAGGGCGGCATGCAGCAGTTTCCATGAGTTCTTAGTCACCGTTCGGGTTTATTTTAACGGAATTACCCATTTGAGGACTCCTAGGCCCCTCGGGTGTGCATCCATTTCCCTCCAAGGTCACTGAGGACCTCCAGACACCCCCCACGCCGTGGTCCGGCTGAGCAACATCGAGGCCCATTGCTCTGCCCCTCGGAGGCCCCGTGTGCGTGCCGAGTGATGGGCAACACGCTGCACGTTCCTTGAGGAGAGCTCCATTTCCAGAGCCCTCACACGGCCTCAGGACCAGATTTCTGGTGAGTCCGAAGCTCCCAGGAAATCTTTGTGGTCGCCCTTGCGAGAGCTGCCGTGAGAAAACACACTGCCTACTTCGCGGGCCTCGTACCTGAAGGCACTCTGCTCGAGGAGAACGTCAGCATCTCGCAATGCTGCGTCGCTAACGGGACAGCCAGGTTGAGCACAGGCCTGGAGGGAAGGCCCTGACGTGAGGTGCAGAAGCGGAGCCGCGCAGCAGTTTCCGTGAGGCCGTAGCCTCTGCTCTGCGTGTCTTGAACGGCAGTAGATTTTCCCGGACACCTGGGAGGCTCGCGGGGGCACCCTGTTCCAGGCTGGAACACGGAGTACTCCCGGGCACCCCTGGGTCTGCTGAGCAACATCCAGGCCCGGAGCCCTTTGGAGCCGCTCTCCATACGCCGAGTGTAGGGAAACGCCCTGCACTCTCTCCTGGAGCAGATTCGTTTCCCCACCAAACCCACACTTTCACCAACAGACTTCTGGCACGTCTCACATGCCTTTGAGGTCTTACGCCTTGCCCTCGTCGGAGCTGCCCTGAGAGAACCCTCGGCCTCGCATTCCATCTAGGACCCCCCTGCCGGAAGTCACCCTGCCTCCAAGAGAAAGTCGGCTTGCCTTCTTACTGCGATTTCAGCCCTGTGCTTCCTGTGGCACTGCAGGCTTTGGAATAGCCACAGGCCCCAGAGGCGTAACTAGGCAGGGCATTCCTTGGTTGAGGCAGTTCACTTGACCCAGAACACCCTACTTCGGGGAGTTGGTTCAGGGAAGCAAACGCAGGGTAACATGTGTCTCTTTGGACTGGTTAGAAACCACAGGGAGGTAAGCTGAGTGTGCGCGTGGAAACGGGAGCCTGCTGGAACTATCCTTGCTTTCCCACTTGGAAGGCTGCCTTCATGCTGCCTTGAAGCTGCCTGACGTCCCCTGCTGTTGACAGGCCTGGAAACCCGGTAGAAATGCTTCTGGGAAGAAAACGAGTGTGCTCCGTCTCAACCCAGTGCTTCCATGGCCGCGGTGGTGGTTAGCCTGACAAGCTCCAGAACGAAAGGGAAACTCAACGTGAGAATCTGCCTCCAGTTTAGGCCCTGCGTAGCCGGGCAGGAAGGGCGGCATGCAGCAGTTTCCATGAGTTCTTAGTCACCGTTCGGGTTTATTTTAACGGAATTACCCATTTGAGGACTCCTAGGCCCCTCGGGTGTGCATCCATTTCCCTCCAAGGTCACTGAGGACCTCCAGACACCCCCCACGCCGTGGTCCGGCTGAGCAACATCGAGGCCCATTGCTCTGCCCCTCGGAGGCCCCGTGTGCGTGCCGAGTGATGGGCAACACGCTGCACGTTCCTTGAGGAGAGCTCCATTTCCAGAGCCCTCACACGGCCTCAGGACCAGATTTCTGGTGAGTCCGAAGCTCCCAGGAAATCTTTGTGGTCGCCCTTGCGAGAGCTGCCGTGAGAAAACACACTGCCTACTTCGCGGGCCTCGTACCTGAAGGCACTCTGCTCGAGGAGAACGTCAGCATCTCGCAATGCTGCGTCGCTAACGGGACAGCCAGGTTGAGCACAGGCCTGGAGGGAAGGCCCTGACGTGAGGTGCAGAAGCGGAGCCGCGCAGCAGTTTCCGTGAGGCCGTAGCCTCTGCTCTGCGTGTCTTGAACGGCAGTAGATTTTCCCGGACACCTGGGAGGCTCGCGGGGGCACCCTGTTCCAGGCTGGAACACGGAGTACTCCCGGGCACCCCTGGGTCTGCTGAGCAACATCCAGGCCCGGAGCCCTTTGGAGCCGCTCTCCATACGCCGAGTGTAGGGAAACGCCCTGCACTCTCTCCTGGAGCAGATTCGTTTCCCCACCAAACCCACACTTTCACCAACAGACTTCTGGCACGTCTCACATGCCTTTGAGGTCTTACGCCTTGCCCTCGTCGGAGCTGCCCTGAGAGAACCCTCGGCCTCGCATTCCATCTAGGACCCCCCTGCCGGAAGTCACCCTGCCTCCAAGAGAAAGTCGGCTTGCCTTCTTACTGCGATTTCAGCCCTGTGCTTCCTGTGGCACTGCAGGCTTTGGAATAGCCACAGGCCCCAGAGGCGTAACTAGGCAGGGCATTCCTTGGTTGAGGCAGTTCACTTGACCCAGAACACCCTACTTCGGGGAGTTGGTTCAGGGAAGCAAACGCAGGGTAACATGTGTCTCTTTGGACTGGTTAGAAACCACAGGGAGGTAAGCTGAGTGTGCGCGTGGAAACGGGAGCCTGCTGGAACTATCCTTGCTTTCCCACTTGGAAGGCTGCCTTCATGCTGCCTTGAAGCTGCCTGACGTCCCCTGCTGTTGACAGGCCTGGAAACCCGGTAGAAATGCTTCTGGGAAGAAAACGAGTGTGCTCCGTCTCAACCCGGTGCTTCCATGGCCGCGGTGGTGGTTAGCCTGACAAGCTCCAGAACGAAAGGGAAACTCAACGTGAGAATCTGCCTCCAGTTTAGGCCCTGCGTAGCCGGGCAGGAAGGGCGGCATGCAGCAGTTTCCATGAGTTCTTAGTCACCGTTCGGGTTTATTTTAACGGAATTACCCATTTGAGGACTCCTAGGCCCCTCGGGTGTGCATGCATTTCCCTCCAAGGTCACTGAGGACCTCCAGACACCCCCCACGCCGTGGTCCGGCTGAGCAACATCGAGGCCCCTTGCTCTGCCCCTCGGAGGCCCCGTGTGCGTGCCGAGTGATGGGCAACACGCTGCACGTTCCTTGAGGAGAGCTCCATTTCCAGAGCCCTCACACGGCCTCAGGACCAGATTTCTGGTGAGTCCGAAGCTCCCAGGAAATCTTTGTGGTCGCCCTTGCGAGAGCTGCCGTGAGAAAACACACTGCCTACTTCGCGGGCCTCGTACCTGAAGGCACTCTGCTCGAGGAGAACGTCAGCATCTCGCAATGCTGCGTCGCTAACGGGACAGCCAGGTTGAGCACAGGCCTGGAGGGAAGGCCCTGACGTGAGGTGCAGAAGCGGAGCCGCGCAGCAGTTTCCGTGAGGCCGTAGCCTCTGCTCTGCGTGTCTTGAACGGCAGTAGATTTTCCCGGACACCTGGGAGGCTCGCGGGGGCACCCTGTTCCAGGCTGGAACACGGAGTACTCCCGGGCACCCCTGGGTCTGCTGAGCAACATCCAGGCCCGGAGCCCTTTGGAGCCGCTCTCCATACGCCGAGTGTAGGGAAACGCCCTGCACTCTCTCCTGGAGCAGATTCGTTTCCCCACCAAACCCACACTTTCACCAACAGACTTCTGGCACGTCTCACATGCCTTTGAGGTCTTACGCCTTGCCCTCGTCGGAGCTGCCCTGAGAGAACCCTCGGCCTCGCATTCCATCTAGGACCCCCCTGCCGGAAGTCACCCTGCCTCCAAGAGAAAGTCGGCTTGCCTTCTTACTGCGATTTCAGCCCTGTGCTTCCTGTGGCACTGCAGGCTTTGGAATAGCCACAGGCCCCAGAGGCGTAACTAGGCAGGGCATTCCTTGGTTGAGGCAGTTCACTTGACCCAGAACACCCTACTTCGGGGAGTTGGTTCAGGGAAGCAAACGCAGGGTAACATGTGTCTCTTTGGACTGGTTAGAAACCACAGGGAGGTAAGCTGAGTGTGCGCGTGGAAACGGGAGCCTGCTGGAACTATCCTTGCTTTCCCACTTGGAAGGCTGCCTTCATGCTGCCTTGAAGCTGCCTGACGTCCCCTGCTGTTGACAGGCCTGGAAACCCGGTAGAAATGCTTCTGGGAAGAAAACGAGTGTGCTCCGTCTCAACCCGGTGCTTCCATGGCCGCGGTGGTGGTTAGCCTGACAAGCTCCAGAACGAAAGGGAAACTCAACGTGAGAATCTGCCTCCAGTTTAGGCCCTGCGTAGCCGGGCAGGAAGGGCGGCATGCAGCAGTTTCCATGAGTTCTTAGTCACCGTTCGGGTTTATTTTAACGGAATTACCCATTTGAGGACTCCTAGGCCCCTCGGGTGTGCATGCATTTCCCTCCAAGGTCACTGAGGACCTCCAGACACCCCCCACGCCGTGGTCCGGCTGAGCAACATCGAGGCCCATTGCTCTGCCCCTCGGAGGCCCCGTGTGCGTGCCGAGTGATGGGCAACACGCTGCACGTTCCTTGAGGAGAGCTCCATTTCCAGAGCCCTCACACGGCCTCAGGACCAGATTTCTGGTGAGTCCGAAGCTCCCAGGAAATCTTTGTGGTCGCCCTTGCGAGAGCTGCCGTGAGAAAACACACTGCCTACTTCGCGGGCCTCGTACCTGAAGGCACTCTGCTCGAGGAGAACGTCAGCATCTCGCAATGCTGCGTCGCTAACGGGACAGCCAGGTTGAGCACAGGCCTGGAGGGAAGGCCCTGACGTGAGGTGCAGAAGCGGAGCCGCGCAGCAGTTTCCGTGAGGCCGTAGCCTCTGCTCTGCGTGTCTTGAACGGCAGTAGATTTTCCCGGACACCTGGGAGGCTCGCGGGGGCACCCTGTTCCAGGCTGGAACACGGAGTACTCCCGGGCACCCCTGGGTCTGCTGAGCAACATCCAGGCCCGGAGCCCTTTGGAGCCGCTCTCCATACGCCGAGTGTAGGGAAACGCCCTGCACTCTCTCCTGGAGCAGATTCGTTTCCCCACCAAACCCACACTTTCACCAACAGACTTCTGGCACGTCTCACATGCCTTTGAGGTCTTACGCCTTGCCCTCGTCGGAGCTGCCCTGAGAGAACCCTCGGCCTCGCATTCCATCTAGGACCCCCCTGCCGGAAGTCACCCTGCCTCCAAGAGAAAGTCGGCTTGCCTTCTTACTGCGATTTCAGCCCTGTGCTTCCTGTGGCACTGCAGGCTTTGGAATAGCCACAGGCCCCAGAGGCGTAACTAGGCAGGGCATTCCTTGGTTGAGGCAGTTCACTTGACCCAGAACACCCTACTTCGGGGAGTTGGTTCAGGGAAGCAAACGCAGGGTAACATGTGTCTCTTTGGACTGGTTAGAAACCACAGGGAGGTAAGCTGAGTGTGCGCGTGGAAACGGGAGCCTGCTGGAACTATCCTTGCTTTCCCACTTGGAAGGCTGCCTTCATGCTGCCTTGAAGCTGCCTGACGTCCCCTGCTGTTGACAGGCCTGGAAACCCGGTAGAAATGCTTCTGGGAAGAAAACGAGTGTGCTCCGTCTCAACCCGGTGCTTCCATGGCCGCGGTGGTGGTTAGCCTGACAAGCTCCAGAACGAAAGGGAAACTCAACGTGAGAATCTGCCTCCAGTTTAGGCCCTGCGTAGCCGGGCAGGAAGGGCGGCATGCAGCAGTTTCCATGAGTTCTTAGTCACCGTTCGGGTTTATTTTAACGGAATTACCCATTTGAGGACTCCTAGGCCCCTCGGGTGTGCATGCATTTCCCTCCAAGGTCACTGAGGACCTCCAGACACCCCCCACGCCGTGGTCCGGCTGAGCAACATCGAGGCCCATTGCTCTGCCCCTCGGAGGCCCCGTGTGCGTGCCGAGTGATGGGCAACACGCTGCACGTTCCTTGAGGAGAGCTCCATTTCCAGAGCCCTCACACGGCCTCAGGACCAGATTTCTGGTGAGTCCGAAGCTCCCAGGAAATCTTTGTGGTCGCCCTTGCGAGAGCTGCCGTGAGAAAACACACTGCCTACTTCGCGGGCCTCGTACCTGAAGGCACTCTGCTCGAGGAGAACGTCAGCATCTCGCAATGCTGCGTCGCTAACGGGACAGCCAGGTTGAGCACAGGCCTGGAGGGAAGGCCCTGACGTGAGGTGCAGAAGCGGAGCCGCGCAGCAGTTTCCGTGAGGCCGTAGCCTCTGCTCTGCGTGTCTTGAACGGCAGTAGATTTTCCCGGACACCTGGGAGGCTCGCGGGGGCACCCTGTTCCAGGCTGGAACACGGAGTACTCCCGGGCACCCCTGGGTCTGCTGAGCAACATCCAGGCCCGGAGCCCTTTGGAGCCGCTCTCCATACGCCGAGTGTAGGGAAACGCCCTGCACTCTCTCCTGGAGCAGATTCGTTTCCCCACCAAACCCACACTTTCACCAACAGACTTCTGGCACGTCTCACATGCCTTTGAGGTCTTACGCCTTGCCCTCGTCGGAGCTGCCCTGAGAGAACCCTCGGCCTCGCATTCCATCTAGGACCCCCCTGCCGGAAGTCACCCTGCCTCCAAGAGAAAGTCGGCTTGCCTTCTTACTGCGATTTCAGCCCTGTGCTTCCTGTGGCACTGCAGGCTTTGGAATAGCCACAGGCCCCAGAGGCGTAACTAGGCAGGGCATTCCTTGGTTGAGGCAGTTCACTTGACCCAGAACACCCTACTTCGGGGAGTTGGTTCAGGGAAGCAAACGCAGGGTAACATGTGTCTCTTTGGACTGGTTAGAAACCACAGGGAGGTAAGCTGAGTGTGCGCGTGGAAACGGGAGCCTGCTGGAACTATCCTTGCTTTCCCACTTGGAAGGCTGCCTTCATGCTGCCTTGAAGCTGCCTGACGTCCCCTGCTGTTGACAGGCCTGGAAACCCGGTAGAAATGCTTCTGGGAAGAAAACGAGTGTGCTCCGTCTCAACCCGGTGCTTCCATGGCCGCGGTGGTGGTTAGCCTGACAAGCTCCAGAACGAAAGGGAAACTCAACGTGAGAATCTGCCTCCAGTTTAGGCCCTGCGTAGCCGGGCAGGAAGGGCGGCATGCAGCAGTTTCCATGAGTTCTTAGTCACCGTTCGGGTTTATTTTAACGGAATTACCCATTTGAGGACTCCTAGGCCCCTCGGGTGTGCATGCATTTCCCTCCAAGGTCACTGAGGACCTCCAGACACCCCCCACGCCGTGGTCCGGCTGAGCAACATCGAGGCCCATTGCTCTGCCCCTCGGAGGCCCCGTGTGCGTGCCGAGTGATGGGCAACACGCTGCACGTTCCTTGAGGAGAGCTCCATTTCCAGAGCCCTCACACGGCCTCAGGACCAGATTTCTGGTGAGTCCGAAGCTCCCAGGAAATCTTTGTGGTCGCCCTTGCGAGAGCTGCCGTGAGAAAACACACTGCCTACTTCGCGGGCCTCGTACCTGAAGGCACTCTGCTCGAGGAGAACGTCAGCATCTCGCAATGCTGCGTCGCTAACGGGACAGCCAGGTTGAGCACAGGCCTGGAGGGAAGGCCCTGACGTGAGGTGCAGAAGCGGAGCCGCGCAGCAGTTTCCGTGAGGCCGTAGCCTCTGCTCTGCGTGTCTTGAACGGCAGTAGATTTTCCCGGACACCTGGGAGGCTCGCGGGGGCACCCTGTTCCAGGCTGGAACACGGAGTACTCCCGGGCACCCCTGGGTCTGCTGAGCAACATCCAGGCCCGGAGCCCTTTGGAGCCGCTCTCCATACGCCGAGTGTAGGGAAACGCCCTGCACTCTCTCCTGGAGCAGATTCGTTTCCCCACCAAACCCACACTTTCACCAACAGACTTCTGGCACGTCTCACATGCCTTTGAGGTCTTACGCCTTGCCCTCGTCGGAGCTGCCCTGAGAGAACCCTCGGCCTCGCATTCCATCTAGGACCCCCCTGCCGGAAGTCACCCTGCCTCCAAGAGAAAGTCGGCTTGCCTTCTTACTGCGATTTCAGCCCTGTGCTTCCTGTGGCACTGCAGGCTTTGGAATAGCCACAGGCCCCAGAGGCGTAACTAGGCAGGGCATTCCTTGGTTGAGGCAGTTCACTTGACCCAGAACACCCTACTTCGGGGAGTTGGTTCAGGGAAGCAAACGCAGGGTAACATGTGTCTCTTTGGACTGGTTAGAAACCACAGGGAGGTAAGCTGAGTGTGCGCGTGGAAACGGGAGCCTGCTGGAACTATCCTTGCTTTCCCACTTGGAAGGCTGCCTTCATGCTGCCTTGAAGCTGCCTGACGTCCCCTGCTGTTGACAGGCCTGGAAACCCGGTAGAAATGCTTCTGGGAAGAAAACGAGTGTGCTCCGTCTCAACCCGGTGCTTCCATGGCCGCGGTGGTGGTTAGCCTGACAAGCTCCAGAACGAAAGGGAAACTCAACGTGAGAATCTGCCTCCAGTTTAGGCCCTGCGTAGCCGGGCAGGAAGGGCGGCATGCAGCAGTTTCCATGAGTTCTTAGTCACCGTTCGGGTTTATTTTAACGGAATTACCCATTTGAGGACTCCTAGGCCCCTCGGGTGTGCATGCATTTCCCTCCAAGGTCACTGAGGACCTCCAGACACCCCCCACGCCGTGGTCCGGCTGAGCAACATCGAGGCCCATTGCTCTGCCCCTCGGAGGCCCTGTGTGCGTGCCGAGTGATGGGCAACACGCTGCACGTTCCTTGAGGAGAGCTCCATTTCCAGAGCCCTCACACGGCCTCAGGACCAGATTTCTGGTGAGTCCGAAGCTCCCAGGAAATCTTTGTGGTCGCCCTTGCGAGAGCTGCCGTGAGAAAACACACTGCCTACTTCGCGGGCCTCGTACCTGAAGGCACTCTGCTCGAGGAGAACGTCAGCATCTCGCAATGCTGCGTCGCTAACGGGACAGCCAGGTTGAGCACAGGCCTGGAGGGAAGGCCCTGACGTGAGGTGCAGAAGCGGAGCCGCGCAGCAGTTTCCGTGAGGCCGTAGCCTCTGCTCTGCGTGTCTTGAACGGCAGTAGATTTTCCCGGACACCTGGGAGGCTCGCGGGGGCACCCTGTTCCAGGCTGGAACACGGAGTACTCCCGGGCACCCCTGGGTCTGCTGAGCAACATCCAGGCCCGGAGCCCTTTGGAGCCGCTCTCCATACGCCGAGTGTAGGGAAACGCCCTGCACTCTCTCCTGGAGCAGATTCGTTTCCCCACCAAACCCACACTTTCACCAACAGACTTCTGGCACGTCTCACATGCCTTTGAGGTCTTACGCCTTGCCCTCGTCGGAGCTGCCCTGAGAGAACCCTCGGCCTCGCATTCCATCTAGGACCCCCCTGCCGGAAGTCACCCTGCCTCCAAGAGAAAGTCGGCTTGCCTTCTTACTGCGATTTCAGCCCTGTGCTTCCTGTGGCACTGCAGGCTTTGGAATAGCCACAGGCCCCAGAGGCGTAACTAGGCAGGGCATTCCTTGGTTGAGGCAGTTCACTTGACCCAGAACACCCTACTTCGGGGAGTTGGTTCAGGGAAGCAAACGCAGGGTAACATGTGTCTCTTTGGACTGGTTAGAAACCACAGGGAGGTAAGCTGAGTGTGCGCGTGGAAACGGGAGCCTGCTGGAACTATCCTTGCTTTCCCACTTGGAAGGCTGCCTTCATGCTGCCTTGAAGCTGCCTGACGTCCCCTGCTGTTGACAGGCCTGGAAACCCGGTAGAAATGCTTCTGGGAAGAAAACGAGTGTGCTCCGTCTCAACCCGGTGCTTCCATGGCCGCGGTGGTGGTTAGCCTGACAAGCTCCAGAACGAAAGGGAAACTCAACGTGAGAATCTGCCTCCAGTTTAGGCCCTGCGTAGCCGGGCAGGAAGGGCGGCATGCAGCAGTTTCCATGAGTTCTTAGTCACCGTTCGGGTTTATTTTAACGGAATTACCCATTTGAGGACTCCTAGGCCCCTCGGGTGTGCATGCATTTCCCTCCAAGGTCACTGAGGACCTCCAGACACCCCCCACGCCGTGGTCCGGCTGAGCAACATCGAGGCCCATTGCTCTGCCCCTCGGAGGCCCCGTGTGCGTGCCGAGTGATGGGCAACACGCTGCACGTTCCTTGAGGAGAGCTCCATTTCCAGAGCCCTCACACGGCCTCAGGACCAGATTTCTGGTGAGTCCGAAGCTCCCAGGAAATCTTTGTGGTCGCCCTTGCGAGAGCTGCCGTGAGAAAACACACTGCCTACTTCGCGGGCCTCGTACCTGAAGGCACTCTGCTCGAGGAGAACGTCAGCATCTCGCAATGCTGCGTCGCTAACGGGACAGCCAGGTTGAGCACAGGCCTGGAGGGAAGGCCCTGACGTGAGGTGCAGAAGCGGAGCCGCGCAGCAGTTTCCGTGAGGCCGTAGCCTCTGCTCTGCGTGTCTTGAACGGCAGTAGATTTTCCCGGACACCTGGGAGGCTCGCGGGGGCACCCTGTTCCAGGCTGGAACACGGAGTACTCCCGGGCACCCCTGGGTCTGCTGAGCAACATCCAGGCCCGGAGCCCTTTGGAGCCGCTCTCCATACGCCGAGTGTAGGGAAACGCCCTGCACTCTCTCCTGGAGCAGATTCGTTTCCCCACCAAACCCACACTTTCACCAACAGACTTCTGGCACGTCTCACATGCCTTTGAGGTCTTACGCCTTGCCCTCGTCGGAGCTGCCCTGAGAGAACCCTCGGCCTCGCATTCCATCTAGGACCCCCCTGCCGGAAGTCACCCTGCCTCCAAGAGAAAGTCGGCTTGCCTTCTTACTGCGATTTCAGCCCTGTGCTTCCTGTGGCACTGCAGGCTTTGGAATAGCCACAGGCCCCAGAGGCGTAACTAGGCAGGGCATTCCTTGGTTGAGGCAGTTCACTTGACCCAGAACACCCTACTTCGGGGAGTTGGTTCAGGGAAGCAAACGCAGGGTAACATGTGTCTCTTTGGACTGGTTAGAAACCACAGGGAGGTAAGCTGAGTGTGCGCGTGGAAACGGGAGCCTGCTGGAACTATCCTTGCTTTCCCACTTGGAAGGCTGCCTTCATGCTGCCTTGAAGCTGCCTGACGTCCCCTGCTGTTGACAGGCCTGGAAACCCGGTAGAAATGCTTCTGGGAAGAAAACGAGTGTGCTCCGTCTCAACCCAGTGCTTCCATGGCCGCGGTGGTGGTTAGCCTGACAAGCTCCAGAACGAAAGGGAAACTCAACGTGAGAATCTGCCTCCAGTTTAGGCCCTGCGTAGCCGGGCAGGAAGGGCGGCATGCAGCAGTTTCCATGAGTTCTTAGTCACCGTTCGGGTTTATTTTAACGGAATTACCCATTTGAGGACTCCTAGGCCCCTCGGGTGTGCATCCATTTCCCTCCAAGGTCACTGAGGACCTCCAGACACCCCCCACGCCGTGGTCCGGCTGAGCAACATCGAGGCCCATTGCTCTGCCCCTCGGAGGCCCCGTGTGCGTGCCGAGTGATGGGCAACACGCTGCACGTTCCTTGAGGAGAGCTCCATTTCCAGAGCCCTCACACGGCCTCAGGACCAGATTTCTGGTGAGTCCGAAGCTCCCAGGAAATCTTTGTGGTCGCCCTTGCGAGAGCTGCCGTGAGAAAACACACTGCCTACTTCGCGGGCCTCGTACCTGAAGGCACTCTGCTCGAGGAGAACGTCAGCATCTCGCAATGCTGCGTCGCTAACGGGACAGCCAGGTTGAGCACAGGCCTGGAGGGAAGGCCCTGACGTGAGGTGCAGAAGCGGAGCCGCGCAGCAGTTTCCGTGAGGCCGTAGCCTCTGCTCTGCGTGTCTTGAACGGCAGTAGATTTTCCCGGACACCTGGGAGGCTCGCGGGGGCACCCTGTTCCAGGCTGGAACACGGAGTACTCCCGGGCACCCCTGGGTCTGCTGAGCAACATCCAGGCCCGGAGCCCTTTGGAGCCGCTCTCCATACGCCGAGTGTAGGGAAACGCCCTGCACTCTCTCCTGGAGCAGATTCGTTTCCCCACCAAACCCACACTTTCACCAACAGACTTCTGGCACGTCTCACATGCCTTTGAGGTCTTACGCCTTGCCCTCGTCGGAGCTGCCCTGAGAGAACCCTCGGCCTCGCATTCCATCTAGGACCCCCCTGCCGGAAGTCACCCTGCCTCCAAGAGAAAGTCGGCTTGCCTTCTTACTGCGATTTCAGCCCTGTGCTTCCTGTGGCACTGCAGGCTTTGGAATAGCCACAGGCCCCAGAGGCGTAACTAGGCAGGGCATTCCTTGGTTGAGGCAGTTCACTTGACCCAGAACACCCTACTTCGGGGAGTTGGTTCAGGGAAGCAAACGCAGGGTAACATGTGTCTCTTTGGACTGGTTAGAAACCACAGGGAGGTAAGCTGAGTGTGCGCGTGGAAACGGGAGCCTGCTGGAACTATCCTTGCTTTCCCACTTGGAAGGCTGCCTTCATGCTGCCTTGAAGCTGCCTGACGTCCCCTGCTGTTGACAGGCCTGGAAACCCGGTAGAAATGCTTCTGGGAAGAAAACGAGTGTGCTCCGTCTCAACCCAGTGCTTCCATGGCCGCGGTGGTGGTTAGCCTGACAAGCTCCAGAACGAAAGGGAAACTCAACGTGAGAATCTGCCTCCAGTTTAGGCCCTGCGTAGCCGGGCAGGAAGGGCGGCATGCAGCAGTTTCCATGAGTTCTTAGTCACCGTTCGGGTTTATTTTAACGGAATTACCCATTTGAGGACTCCTAGGCCCCTCGGGTGTGCATCCATTTCCCTCCAAGGTCACTGAGGACCTCCAGACACCCCCCACGCCGTGGTCCGGCTGAGCAACATCGAGGCCCATTGCTCTGCCCCTCGGAGGCCCCGTGTGCGTGCCGAGTGATGGGCAACACGCTGCACGTTCCTTGAGGAGAGCTCCATTTCCAGAGCCCTCACACGGCCTCAGGACCAGATTTCTGGTGAGTCCGAAGCTCCCAGGAAATCTTTGTGGTCGCCCTTGCGAGAGCTGCCGTGAGAAAACACACTGCCTACTTCGCGGGCCTCGTACCTGAAGGCACTCTGCTCGAGGAGAACGTCAGCATCTCGCAATGCTGCGTCGCTAACGGGACAGCCAGGTTGAGCACAGGCCTGGAGGGAAGGCCCTGACGTGAGGTGCAGAAGCGGAGCCGCGCAGCAGTTTCCGTGAGGCCGTAGCCTCTGCTCTGCGTGTCTTGAACGGCAGTAGATTTTCCCGGACACCTGGGAGGCTCGCGGGGGCACCCTGTTCCAGGCTGGAACACGGAGTACTCCCGGGCACCCCTGGGTCTGCTGAGCAACATCCAGGCCCGGAGCCCTTTGGAGCCGCTCTCCATACGCCGAGTGTAGGGAAACGCCCTGCACTCTCTCCTGGAGCAGATTCGTTTCCCCACCAAACCCACACTTTCACCAACAGACTTCTGGCACGTCTCACATGCCTTTGAGGTCTTACGCCTTGCCCTCGTCGGAGCTGCCCTGAGAGAACCCTCGGCCTCGCATTCCATCTAGGACCCCCCTGCCGGAAGTCACCCTGCCTCCAAGAGAAAGTCGGCTTGCCTTCTTACTGCGATTTCAGCCCTGTGCTTCCTGTGGCACTGCAGGCTTTGGAATAGCCACAGGCCCCAGAGGCGTAACTAGGCAGGGCATTCCTTGGTTGAGGCAGTTCACTTGACCCAGAACACCCTACTTCGGGGAGTTGGTTCAGGGAAGCAAACGCAGGGTAACATGTGTCTCTTTGGACTGGTTAGAAACCACAGGGAGGTAAGCTGAGTGTGCGCGTGGAAACGGGAGCCTGCTGGAACTATCCTTGCTTTCCCACTTGGAAGGCTGCCTTCATGCTGCCTTGAAGCTGCCTGACGTCCCCTGCTGTTGACAGGCCTGGAAACCCGGTAGAAATGCTTCTGGGAAGAAAACGAGTGTGCTCCGTCTCAACCCGGTGCTTCCATGGCCGCGGTGGTGGTTAGCCTGACAAGCTCCAGAACGAAAGGGAAACTCAACGTGAGAATCTGCCTCCAGTTTAGGCCCTGCGTAGCCGGGCAGGAAGGGCGGCATG
Organism: Globicephala melas; assembly: GCF_963455315.2. Classification (NCBI taxonomy): domain Eukaryota; kingdom Metazoa; phylum Chordata; class Mammalia; order Artiodactyla; family Delphinidae; genus Globicephala; species Globicephala melas. The sequence continues at coordinate 68,682 of NW_027207528.1, read as the reverse complement.
CAGCAGTTTCCATGAGTTCTTAGTCACCGTTCGGGTTTATTTTAACGGAATTACCCATTTGAGGACTCCTAGGCCCCTCGGGTGTGCATGCATTTCCCTCCAAGGTCACTGAGGACCTCCAGACACCCCCCACGCCGTGGTCCGGCTGAGCAACATCGAGGCCCCTTGCTCTGCCCCTCGGAGGCCCCGTGTGCGTGCCGAGTGATGGGCAACACGCTGCACGTTCCTTGAGGAGAGCTCCATTTCCAGAGCCCTCACACGGCCTCAGGACCAGATTTCTGGTGAGTCCGAAGCTCCCAGGAAATCTTTGTGGTCGCCCTTGCGAGAGCTGCCGTGAGAAAACACACTGCCTACTTCGCGGGCCTCGTACCTGAAGGCACTCTGCTCGAGGAGAACGTCAGCATCTCGCAATGCTGCGTCGCTAACGGGACAGCCAGGTTGAGCACAGGCCTGGAGGGAAGGCCCTGACGTGAGGTGCAGAAGCGGAGCCGCGCAGCAGTTTCCGTGAGGCCGTAGCCTCTGCTCTGCGTGTCTTGAACGGCAGTAGATTTTCCCGGACACCTGGGAGGCTCGCGGGGGCACCCTGTTCCAGGCTGGAACACGGAGTACTCCCGGGCACCCCTGGGTCTGCTGAGCAACATCCAGGCCCGGAGCCCTTTGGAGCCGCTCTCCATACGCCGAGTGTAGGGAAACGCCCTGCACTCTCTCCTGGAGCAGATTCGTTTCCCCACCAAACCCACACTTTCACCAACAGACTTCTGGCACGTCTCACATGCCTTTGAGGTCTTACGCCTTGCCCTCGTCGGAGCTGCCCTGAGAGAACCCTCGGCCTCGCATTCCATCTAGGACCCCCCTGCCGGAAGTCACCCTGCCTCCAAGAGAAAGTCGGCTTGCCTTCTTACTGCGATTTCAGCCCTGTGCTTCCTGTGGCACTGCAGGCTTTGGAATAGCCACAGGCCCCAGAGGCGTAACTAGGCAGGGCATTCCTTGGTTGAGGCAGTTCACTTGACCCAGAACACCCTACTTCGGGGAGTTGGTTCAGGGAAGCAAACGCAGGGTAACATGTGTCTCTTTGGACTGGTTAGAAACCACAGGGAGGTAAGCTGAGTGTGCGCGTGGAAACGGGAGCCTGCTGGAACTATCCTTGCTTTCCCACTTGGAAGGCTGCCTTCATGCTGCCTTGAAGCTGCCTGACGTCCCCTGCTGTTGACAGGCCTGGAAACCCGGTAGAAATGCTTCTGGGAAGAAAACGAGTGTGCTCCGTCTCAACCCGGTGCTTCCATGGCCGCGGTGGTGGTTAGCCTGACAAGCTCCAGAACGAAAGGGAAACTCAACGTGAGAATCTGCCTCCAGTTTAGGCCCTGCGTAGCCGGGCAGGAAGGGCGGCATGCAGCAGTTTCCATGAGTTCTTAGTCACCGTTCGGGTTTATTTTAACGGAATTACCCATTTGAGGACTCCTAGGCCCCTCGGGTGTGCATGCATTTCCCTCCAAGGTCACTGAGGACCTCCAGACACCCCCCACGCCGTGGTCCGGCTGAGCAACATCGAGGCCCATTGCTCTGCCCCTCGGAGGCCCCGTGTGCGTGCCGAGTGATGGGCAACACGCTGCACGTTCCTTGAGGAGAGCTCCATTTCCAGAGCCCTCACACGGCCTCAGGACCAGATTTCTGGTGAGTCCGAAGCTCCCAGGAAATCTTTGTGGTCGCCCTTGCGAGAGCTGCCGTGAGAAAACACACTGCCTACTTCGCGGGCCTCGTACCTGAAGGCACTCTGCTCGAGGAGAACGTCAGCATCTCGCAATGCTGCGTCGCTAACGGGACAGCCAGGTTGAGCACAGGCCTGGAGGGAAGGCCCTGACGTGAGGTGCAGAAGCGGAGCCGCGCAGCAGTTTCCGTGAGGCCGTAGCCTCTGCTCTGCGTGTCTTGAACGGCAGTAGATTTTCCCGGACACCTGGGAGGCTCGCGGGGGCACCCTGTTCCAGGCTGGAACACGGAGTACTCCCGGGCACCCCTGGGTCTGCTGAGCAACATCCAGGCCCGGAGCCCTTTGGAGCCGCTCTCCATACGCCGAGTGTAGGGAAACGCCCTGCACTCTCTCCTGGAGCAGATTCGTTTCCCCACCAAACCCACACTTTCACCAACAGACTTCTGGCACGTCTCACATGCCTTTGAGGTCTTACGCCTTGCCCTCGTCGGAGCTGCCCTGAGAGAACCCTCGGCCTCGCATTCCATCTAGGACCCCCCTGCCGGAAGTCACCCTGCCTCCAAGAGAAAGTCGGCTTGCCTTCTTACTGCGATTTCAGCCCTGTGCTTCCTGTGGCACTGCAGGCTTTGGAATAGCCACAGGCCCCAGAGGCGTAACTAGGCAGGGCATTCCTTGGTTGAGGCAGTTCACTTGACCCAGAACACCCTACTTCGGGGAGTTGGTTCAGGGAAGCAAACGCAGGGTAACATGTGTCTCTTTGGACTGGTTAGAAACCACAGGGAGGTAAGCTGAGTGTGCGCGTGGAAACGGGAGCCTGCTGGAACTATCCTTGCTTTCCCACTTGGAAGGCTGCCTTCATGCTGCCTTGAAGCTGCCTGACGTCCCCTGCTGTTGACAGGCCTGGAAACCCGGTAGAAATGCTTCTGGGAAGAAAACGAGTGTGCTCCGTCTCAACCCGGTGCTTCCATGGCCGCGGTGGTGGTTAGCCTGACAAGCTCCAGAACGAAAGGGAAACTCAACGTGAGAATCTGCCTCCAGTTTAGGCCCTGCGTAGCCGGGCAGGAAGGGCGGCATGCAGCAGTTTCCATGAGTTCTTAGTCACCGTTCGGGTTTATTTTAACGGAATTACCCATTTGAGGACTCCTAGGCCCCTCGGGTGTGCATGCATTTCCCTCCAAGGTCACTGAGGACCTCCAGACACCCCCCACGCCGTGGTCCGGCTGAGCAACATCGAGGCCCATTGCTCTGCCCCTCGGAGGCCCCGTGTGCGTGCCGAGTGATGGGCAACACGCTGCACGTTCCTTGAGGAGAGCTCCATTTCCAGAGCCCTCACACGGCCTCAGGACCAGATTTCTGGTGAGTCCGAAGCTCCCAGGAAATCTTTGTGGTCGCCCTTGCGAGAGCTGCCGTGAGAAAACACACTGCCTACTTCGCGGGCCTCGTACCTGAAGGCACTCTGCTCGAGGAGAACGTCAGCATCTCGCAATGCTGCGTCGCTAACGGGACAGCCAGGTTGAGCACAGGCCTGGAGGGAAGGCCCTGACGTGAGGTGCAGAAGCGGAGCCGCGCAGCAGTTTCCGTGAGGCCGTAGCCTCTGCTCTGCGTGTCTTGAACGGCAGTAGATTTTCCCGGACACCTGGGAGGCTCGCGGGGGCACCCTGTTCCAGGCTGGAACACGGAGTACTCCCGGGCACCCCTGGGTCTGCTGAGCAACATCCAGGCCCGGAGCCCTTTGGAGCCGCTCTCCATACGCCGAGTGTAGGGAAACGCCCTGCACTCTCTCCTGGAGCAGATTCGTTTCCCCACCAAACCCACACTTTCACCAACAGACTTCTGGCACGTCTCACATGCCTTTGAGGTCTTACGCCTTGCCCTCGTCGGAGCTGCCCTGAGAGAACCCTCGGCCTCGCATTCCATCTAGGACCCCCCTGCCGGAAGTCACCCTGCCTCCAAGAGAAAGTCGGCTTGCGTTCTTACTGCGATTTCAGCCCTGTGCTTCCTGTGGCACTGCAGGCTTTGGAATAGCCACAGGCCCCAGAGGCGTAACTAGGCAGGGCATTCCTTGGTTGAGGCAGTTCACTTGACCCAGAACACCCTACTTCGGGGAGTTGGTTCAGGGAAGCAAACGCAGGGTAACATGTGTCTCTTTGGACTGGTTAGAAACCACAGGGAGGTAAGCTGAGTGTGCGCGTGGAAACGGGAGCCTGCTGGAACTATCCTTGCTTTCCCACTTGGAAGGCTGCCTTCATGCTGCCTTGAAGCTGCCTGACGTCCCCTGCTGTTGACAGGCCTGGAAACCCGGTAGAAATGCTTCTGGGAAGAAAATGAGTGTGCTCCGTCTCAACCCGGTGCTTCCATGGCCGCGGTGGTGGTTAGCCTGACAAGCTCCAGAACGAAAGGGAAACTCAACGTGAGAATCTGCCTCCAGTTTAGGCCCTGCGTAGCCGGGCAGGAAGGGCGGCATGCAGCAGTTTCCATGAGTTCTTAGTCACCGTTCGGGTTTATTTTAACGGAATTACCCATTTGAGGACTCCTAGGCCCCTCGGGTGTGCATGCATTTCCCTCCAAGGTCACTGAGGACCTCCAGACACCCCCCACGCCGTGGTCCGGCTGAGCAACATCGAGGCCCATTGCTCTGCCCCTCGGAGGCCCCGTGTGCGTGCCGAGTGATGGGCAACACGCTGCACGTTCCTTGAGGAGAGCTCCATTTCCAGAGCCCTCACACGGCCTCAGGACCAGATTTCTGGTGAGTCCGAAGCTCCCAGGAAATCTTTGTGGTCGCCCTTGCGAGAGCTGCCGTGAGAAAACACACTGCCTACTTCGCGGGCCTCGTACCTGAAGGCACTCTGCTCGAGGAGAACGTCAGCATCTCGCAATGCTGCGTCGCTAACGGGACAGCCAGGTTGAGCACAGGCCTGGAGGGAAGGCCCTGACGTGAGGTGCAGAAGCGGAGCCGCGCAGCAGTTTCCGTGAGGCCGTAGCCTCTGCTCTGCGTGTCTTGAACGGCAGTAGATTTTCCCGGACACCTGGGAGGCTCGCGGGGGCACCCTGTTCCAGGCTGGAACACGGAGTACTCCCGGGCACCCCTGGGTCTGCTGAGCAACATCCAGGCCCGGAGCCCTTTGGAGCCGCTCTCCATACGCCGAGTGTAGGGAAACGCCCTGCACTCTCTCCTGGAGCAGATTCGTTTCCCCACCAAACCCACACTTTCACCAACAGACTTCTGGCACGTCTCACATGCCTTTGAGGTCTTACGCCTTGCCCTCGTCGGAGCTGCCCTGAGAGAACCCTCGGCCTCGCATTCCATCTAGGACCCCCCTGCCGGAAGTCACCCTGCCTCCAAGAGAAAGTCGGCTTGCGTTCTTACTGCGATTTCAGCCCTGTGCTTCCTGTGGCACTGCAGGCTTTGGAATAGCCACAGGCCCCAGAGGCGTAACTAGGCAGGGCATTCCTTGGTTGAGGCAGTTCACTTGACCCAGAACACCCTACTTCGGGGAGTTGGTTCAGGGAAGCAAACGCAGGGTAACATGTGTCTCTTTGGACTGGTTAGAAACCACAGGGAGGTAAGCTGAGTGTGCGCGTGGAAACGGGAGCCTGCTGGAACTATCCTTGCTTTCCCACTTGGAAGGCTGCCTTCATGCTGCCTTGAAGCTGCCTGACGTCCCCTGCTGTTGACAGGCCTGGAAACCCGGTAGAAATGCTTCTGGGAAGAAAATGAGTGTGCTCCGTCTCAACCCGGTGCTTCCATGGCCGCGGTGGTGGTTAGCCTGACAAGCTCCAGAACGAAAGGGAAACTCAACGTGAGAATCTGCCTCCAGTTTAGGCCCTGCGTAGCCGGGCAGGAAGGGCGGCATGCAGCAGTTTCCATGAGTTCTTAGTCACCGTTCGGGTTTATTTTAACGGAATTACCCATTTGAGGACTCCTAGGCCCCTCGGGTGTGCATGCATTTCCCTCCAAGGTCACTGAGGACCTCCAGACACCCCCCACGCCGTGGTCCGGCTGAGCAACATCGAGGCCCATTGCTCTGCCCCTCGGAGGCCCCGTGTGCGTGCCGAGTGATGGGCAACACGCTGCACGTTCCTTGAGGAGAGCTCCATTTCCAGAGCCCTCACACGGCCTCAGGACCAGATTTCTGGTGAGTCCGAAGCTCCCAGGAAATCTTTGTGGTCGCCCTTGCGAGAGCTGCCGTGAGAAAACACACTGCCTACTTCGCGGGCCTCGTACCTGAAGGCACTCTGCTCGAGGAGAACGTCAGCATCTCGCAATGCTGCGTCGCTAACGGGACAGCCAGGTTGAGCACAGGCCTGGAGGGAAGGCCCTGACGTGAGGTGCAGAAGCGGAGCCGCGCAGCAGTTTCCGTGAGGCCGTAGCCTCTGCTCTGCGTGTCTTGAACGGCAGTAGATTTTCCCGGACACCTGGGAGGCTCGCGGGGGCACCCTGTTCCAGGCTGGAACACGGAGTACTCCCGGGCACCCCTGGGTCTGCTGAGCAACATCCAGGCCCGGAGCCCTTTGGAGCCGCTCTCCATACGCCGAGTGTAGGGAAACGCCCTGCACTCTCTCCTGGAGCAGATTCGTTTCCCCACCAAACCCACACTTTCACCAACAGACTTCTGGCACGTCTCACATGCCTTTGAGGTCTTACGCCTTGCCCTCGTCGGAGCTGCCCTGAGAGAACCCTCGGCCTCGCATTCCATCTAGGACCCCCCTGCCGGAAGTCACCCTGCCTCCAAGAGAAAGTCGGCTTGCCTTCTTACTGCGATTTCAGCCCTGTGCTTCCTGTGGCACTGCAGGCTTTGGAATAGCCACAGGCCCCAGAGGCGTAACTAGGCAGGGCATTCCTTGGTTGAGGCAGTTCACTTGACCCAGAACACCCTACTTCGGGGAGTTGGTTCAGGGAAGCAAACGCAGGGTAACATGTGTCTCTTTGGACTGGTTAGAAACCACAGGGAGGTAAGCTGAGTGTGCGCGTGGAAACGGGAGCCTGCTGGAACTATCCTTGCTTTCCCACTTGGAAGGCTGCCTTCATGCTGCCTTGAAGCTGCCTGACGTCCCCTGCTGTTGACAGGCCTGGAAACCCGGTAGAAATGCTTCTGGGAAGAAAATGAGTGTGCTCCGTCTCAACCCGGTGCTTCCATGGCCGCGGTGGTGGTTAGCCTGACAAGCTCCAGAACGAAAGGGAAACTCAACGTGAGAATCTGCCTCCAGTTTAGGCCCTGCGTAGCCGGGCAGGAAGGGCGGCATGCAGCAGTTTCCATGAGTTCTTAGTCACCGTTCGGGTTTATTTTAACGGAATTACCCATTTGAGGACTCCTAGGCCCCTCGGGTGTGCATGCATTTCCCTCCAAGGTCACTGAGGACCTCCAGACACCCCCCACGCCGTGGTCCGGCTGAGCAACATCGAGGCCCATTGCTCTGCCCCTCGGAGGCCCCGTGTGCGTGCCGAGTGATGGGCAACACGCTGCACGTTCCTTGAGGAGAGCTCCATTTCCAGAGCCCTCACACGGCCTCAGGACCAGATTTCTGGTGAGTCCGAAGCTCCCAGGAAATCTTTGTGGTCGCCCTTGCGAGAGCTGCCGTGAGAAAACACACTGCCTACTTCGCGGGCCTCGTACCTGAAGGCACTCTGCTCGAGGAGAACGTCAGCATCTCGCAATGCTGCGTCGCTAACGGGACAGCCAGGTTGAGCACAGGCCTGGAGGGAAGGCCCTGACGTGAGGTGCAGAAGCGGAGCCGCGCAGCAGTTTCCGTGAGGCCGTAGCCTCTGCTCTGCGTGTCTTGAACGGCAGTAGATTTTCCCGGACACCTGGGAGGCTCGCGGGGGCACCCTGTTCCAGGCTGGAACACGGAGTACTCCCGGGCACCCCTGGGTCTGCTGAGCAACATCCAGGCCCGGAGCCCTTTGGAGCCGCTCTCCATACGCCGAGTGTAGGGAAACGCCCTGCACTCTCTCCTGGAGCAGATTCGTTTCCCCACCAAACCCACACTTTCACCAACAGACTTCTGGCACGTCTCACATGCCTTTGAGGTCTTACGCCTTGCCCTCGTCGGAGCTGCCCTGAGAGAACCCTCGGCCTCGCATTCCATCTAGGACCCCCCTGCCGGAAGTCACCCTGCCTCCAAGAGAAAGTCGGCTTGCCTTCTTACTGCGATTTCAGCCCTGTGCTTCCTGTGGCACTGCAGGCTTTGGAATAGCCACAGGCCCCAGAGGCGTAACTAGGCAGGGCATTCCTTGGTTGAGGCAGTTCACTTGACCCAGAACACCCTACTTCGGGGAGTTGGTTCAGGGAAGCAAACGCAGGGTAACATGTGTCTCTTTGGACTGGTTAGAAACCACAGGGAGGTAAGCTGAGTGTGCGCGTGGAAACGGGAGCCTGCTGGAACTATCCTTGCTTTCCCACTTGGAAGGCTGCCTTCATGCTGCCTTGAAGCTGCCTGACGTCCCCTGCTGTTGACAGGCCTGGAAACCCGGTAGAAATGCTTCTGGGAAGAAAATGAGTGTGCTCCGTCTCAACCCGGTGCTTCCATGGCCGCGGTGGTGGTTAGCCTGACAAGCTCCAGAACGAAAGGGAAACTCAACGTGAGAATCTGCCTCCAGTTTAGGCCCTGCGTAGCCGGGCAGGAAGGGCGGCATGCAGCAGTTTCCATGAGTTCTTAGTCACCGTTCGGGTTTATTTTAACGGAATTACCCATTTGAGGACTCCTAGGCCCCTCGGGTGTGCATGCATTTCCCTCCAAGGTCACTGAGGACCTCCAGACACCCCCCACGCCGTGGTCCGGCTGAGCAACATCGAGGCCCATTGCTCTGCCCCTCGGAGGCCCCGTGTGCGTGCCGAGTGATGGGCAACACGCTGCACGTTCCTTGAGGAGAGCTCCATTTCCAGAGCCCTCACACGGCCTCAGGACCAGATTTCTGGTGAGTCCGAAGCTCCCAGGAAATCTTTGTGGTCGCCCTTGCGAGAGCTGCCGTGAGAAAACACACTGCCTACTTCGCGGGCCTCGTACCTGAAGGCACTCTGCTCGAGGAGAACGTCAGCATCTCGCAATGCTGCGTCGCTAACGGGACAGCCAGGTTGAGCACAGGCCTGGAGGGAAGGCCCTGACGTGAGGTGCAGAAGCGGAGCCGCGCAGCAGTTTCCGTGAGGCCGTAGCCTCTGCTCTGCGTGTCTTGAACGGCAGTAGATTTTCCTGGACACCTGGGAGGCTCGCGGGGGCACCCTGTTCCAGGCTGGAACACGGAGTACTCCCGGGCACCCCTGGGTCTGCTGAGCAACATCCAGGCCCGGAGCCCTTTGGAGCCGCTCTCCATACGCCGAGTGTAGGGAAACGCCCTGCACTCTCTCCTGGAGCAGATTCGTTTCCCCACCAAACCCACACTTTCACCAACAGACTTCTGGCACGTCTCACATGCCTTTGAGGTCTTACGCCTTGCCCTCGTCGGAGCTGCCCTGAGAGAACCCTCGGCCTCGCATTCCATCTAGGACCCCCCTGCCGGAAGTCACCCTGCCTCCAAGAGAAAGTCGGCTTGCCTTCTTACTGCGATTTCAGCCCTGTGCTTCCTGTGGCACTGCAGGCTTTGGAATAGCCACAGGCCCCAGAGGCGTAACTAGGCAGGGCATTCCTTGGTTGAGGCAGTTCACTTGACCCAGAACACCCTACTTCGGGGAGTTGGTTCAGGGAAGCAAACGCAGGGTAACATGTGTCTCTTTGGACTGGTTAGAAACCACAGGGAGGTAAGCTGAGTGTGCGCGTGGAAACGGGAGCCTGCTGGAACTATCCTTGCTTTCCCACTTGAAAGGCTGCCTTCATGCTGCCTTGAAGCTGCCTGACGTCCCCTGCTGTTGACAGGCCTGGAAACCCGGTAGAAATGCTTCTGGGAAGAAAATGAGTGTGCTCCGTCTCAACCCGGTGCTTCCATGGCCGCGGTGGTGGTTAGCCTGACAAGCTCCAGAACGAAAGGGAAACTCAACGTGAGAATCTGCCTCCAGTTTAGGCCCTGCGTAGCCGGGCAGGAAGGGCGGCATGCAGCAGTTTCCATGAGTTCTTAGTCACCGTTCGGGTTTATTTTAACGGAATTACCCATTTGAGGACTCCTAGGCCCCTCGGGTGTGCATGCATTTCCCTCCAAGGTCACTGAGGACCTCCAGACACCCCCCACGCCGTGGTCCGGCTGAGCAACATCGAGGCCCATTGCTCTGCCCCTCGGAGGCCCCGTGTGCGTGCCGAGTGATGGGCAACACGCTGCACGTTCCTTGAGGAGAGCTCCATTTCCAGAGCCCTCACACGGCCTCAGGACCAGATTTCTGGTGAGTCCGAAGCTCCCAGGAAATCTTTGTGGTCGCCCTTGCGAGAGCTGCCGTGAGAAAACACACTGCCTACTTCGCGGGCCTCGTACCTGAAGGCACTCTGCTCGAGGAGAACGTCAGCATCTCGCAATGCTGCGTCGCTAACGGGACAGCCAGGTTGAGCACAGGCCTGGAGGGAAGGCCCTGACGTGAGGTGCAGAAGCGGAGCCGCGCAGCAGTTTCCGTGAGGCCGTAGCCTCTGCTCTGCGTGTCTTGAACGGCAGTAGATTTTCCTGGACACCTGGGAGGCTCGCGGGGGCACCCTGTTCCAGGCTGGAACACGGAGTACTCCCGGGCACCCCTGGGTCTGCTGAGCAACATCCAGGCCCGGAGCCCTTTGGAGCCGCTCTCCATACGCCGAGTGTAGGGAAACGCCCTGCACTCTCTCCTGGAGCAGATTCGTTTCCCCACCAAACCCACACTTTCACCAACAGACTTCTGGCACGTCTCACATGCCTTTGAGGTCTTACGCCTTGCCCTCGTCGGAGCTGCCCTGAGAGAACCCTCGGCCTCGCATTCCATCTAGGACCCCCCTGCCGGAAGTCACCCTGCCTCCAAGAGAAAGTCGGCTTGCCTTCTTACTGCGATTTCAGCCCTGTGCTTCCTGTGGCACTGCAGGCTTTGGAATAGCCACAGGCCCCAGAGGCGTAACTAGGCAGGGCATTCCTTGGTTGAGGCAGTTCACTTGACCCAGAACACCCTACTTCGGGGAGTTGGTTCAGGGAAGCAAACGCAGGGTAACATGTGTCTCTTTGGACTGGTTAGAAACCACAGGGAGGTAAGCTGAGTGTGCGCGTGGAAACGGGAGCCTGCTGGAACTATCCTTGCTTTCCCACTTGGAAGGCTGCCTTCATGCTGCCTTGAAGCTGCCTGACGTCCCCTGCTGTTGACAGGCCTGGAAACCCGGTAGAAATGCTTCTGGGAAGAAAATGAGTGTGCTCCGTCTCAACCCGGTGCTTCCATGGCCGCGGTGGTGGTTAGCCTGACAAGCTCCAGAACGAAAGGGAAACTCAACGTGAGAATCTGCCTCCAGTTTAGGCCCTGCGTAGCCGGGCAGGAAGGGCGGCATGCAGCAGTTTCCATGAGTTCTTAGTCACCGTTCGGGTTTATTTTAACGGAATTACCCATTTGAGGACTCCTAGGCCCCTCGGGTGTGCATGCATTTCCCTCCAAGGTCACTGAGGACCTCCAGACACCCCCCACGCCGTGGTCCGGCTGAGCAACATCGAGGCCCATTGCTCTGCCCCTCGGAGGCCCCGTGTGCGTGCCGAGTGATGGGCAACACGCTGCACGTTCCTTGAGGAGAGCTCCATTTCCAGAGCCCTCACACGGCCTCAGGACCAGATTTCTGGTGAGTCCGAAGCTCCCAGGAAATCTTTGTGGTCGCCCTTGCGAGAGCTGCCGTGAGAAAACACACTGCCTACTTCGCGGGCCTCGTACCTGAAGGCACTCTGCTCGAGGAGAACGTCAGCATCTCGCAATGCTGCGTCGCTAACGGGACAGCCAGGTTGAGCACAGGCCTGGAGGGAAGGCCCTGACGTGAGGTGCAGAAGCGGAGCCGCGCAGCAGTTTCCGTGAGGCCGTAGCCTCTGCTCTGCGTGTCTTGAACGGCAGTAGATTTTCCTGGACACCTGGGAGGCTCGCGGGGGCACCCTGTTCCAGGCTGGAACACGGAGTACTCCCGGGCACCCCTGGGTCTGCTGAGCAACATCCAGGCCCGGAGCCCTTTGGAGCCGCTCTCCATACGCCGAGTGTAGGGAAACGCCCTGCACTCTCTCCTGGAGCAGATTCGTTTCCCCACCAAACCCACACTTTCACCAACAGACTTCTGGCACGTCTCACATGCCTTTGAGGTCTTACGCCTTGCCCTCGTCGGAGCTGCCCTGAGAGAACCCTCGGCCTCGCATTCCATCTAGGACCCCCCTGCCGGAAGTCACCCTGCCTCCAAGAGAAAGTCGGCTTGCCTTCTTACTGCGATTTCAGCCCTGTGCTTCCTGTGGCACTGCAGGCTTTGGAATAGCCACAGGCCCCAGAGGCGTAACTAGGCAGGGCATTCCTTGGTTGAGGCAGTTCACTTGACCCAGAACACCCTACTTCGGGGAGTTGGTTCAGGGAAGCAAACGCAGGGTAACATGTGTCTCTTTGGACTGGTTAGAAACCACAGGGAGGTAAGCTGAGTGTGCGCGTGGAAACGGGAGCCTGCTGGAACTATCCTTGCTTTCCCACTTGGAAGGCTGCCTTCATGCTGCCTTGAAGCTGCCTGACGTCCCCTGCTGTTGACAGGCCTGGAAACCCGGTAGAAATGCTTCTGGGAAGAAAATGAGTGTGCTCCGTCTCAACCCGGTGCTTCCATGGCCGCGGTGGTGGTTAGCCTGACAAGCTCCAGAACGAAAGGGAAACTCAACGTGAGAATCTGCCTCCAGTTTAGGCCCTGCGTAGCCGGGCAGGAAGGGCGGCATGCAGCAGTTTCCATGAGTTCTTAGTCACCGTTCGGGTTTATTTTAACGGAATTACCCATTTGAGGACTCCTAGGCCCCTCGGGTGTGCATGCATTTCCCTCCAAGGTCACTGAGGACCTCCAGACACCCCCCACGCCGTGGTCCGGCTGAGCAACATCGAGGCCCATTGCTCTGCCCCTCGGAGGCCCCGTGTGCGTGCCGAGTGATGGGCAACACGCTGCACGTTCCTTGAGGAGAGCTCCATTTCCAGAGCCCTCACACGGCCTCAGGACCAGATTTCTGGTGAGTCCGAAGCTCCCAGGAGATCTTTGTGGTCGCCCTTGCGAGAGCTGCCGTGAGAAAACACACTGCCTACTTCGCGGGCCTCGTACCTGAAGGCACTCTGCTCGAGGAGAACGTCAGCATCTCGCAATGCTGCGTCGCTAACGGGACAGCCAGGTTGAGCACAGGCCTGGAGGGAAGGCCCTGACGTGAGGTGCAGAAGCGGAGCCGCGCAGCAGTTTCCGTGAGGCCGTAGCCTCTGCTCTGCGTGTCTTGAACGGCAGTAGATTTTCCTGGACACCTGGGAGGCTCGCGGGGGCACCCTGTTCCAGGCTGGAACACGGAGTACTCCCGGGCACCCCTGGGTCTGCTGAGCAACATCCAGGCCCGGAGCCCTTTGGAGCCGCTCTCCATACGCCGAGTGTAGGGAAACGCCCTGCACTCTCTCCTGGAGCAGATTCGTTTCCCCACCAAACCCACACTTTCACCAACAGACTTCTGGCACGTCTCACATGCCTTTGAGGTCTTACGCCTTGCCCTCGTCGGAGCTGCCCTGAGAGAACCCTCGGCCTCGCATTCCATCTAGGACCCCCCTGCCGGAAGTCACCCTGCCTCCAAGAGAAAGTCGGCTTGCCTTCTTACTGCGATTTCAGCCCTGTGCTTCCTGTGGCACTGCAGGCTTTGGAATAGCCACAGGCCCCAGAGGCGTAACTAGGCAGGGCATTCCTTGGTTGAGGCAGTTCACTTGACCCAGAACACCCTACTTCGGGGAGTTGGTTCAGGGAAGCAAACGCAGGGTAACATGTGTCTCTTTGGACTGGTTAGAAACCACAGGGAGGTAAGCTGAGTGTGCGCGTGGAAACGGGAGCCTGCTGGAACTATCCTTGCTTTCCCACTTGGAAGGCTGCCTTCATGCTGCCTTGAAGCTGCCTGACGTCCCCTGCTGTTGACAGGCCTGGAAACCCGGTAGAAATGCTTCTGGGAAGAAAATGAGTGTGCTCCGTCTCAACCCGGTGCTTCCATGGCCGCGGTGGTGGTTAGCCTGACAAGCTCCAGAACGAAAGGGAAACTCAACGTGAGAATCTGCCTCCAGTTTAGGCCCTGCGTAGCCGGGCAGGAAGGGCGGCATGCAGCAGTTTCCATGAGTTCTTAGTCACCGTTCGGGTTTATTTTAACGGAATTACCCATTTGAGGACTCCTAGGCCCCTCGGGTGTGCATGCATTTCCCTCCAAGGTCACTGAGGACCTCCAGACACCCCCCACGCCGTGGTCCGGCTGAGCAACATCGAGGCCCATTGCTCTGCCCCTCGGAGGCCCCGTGTGCGTGCCGAGTGATGGGCAACACGCTGCACGTTCCTTGAGGAGAGCTCCATTTCCAGAGCCCTCACACGGCCTCAGGACCAGATTTCTGGTGAGTCCGAAGCTCCCAGGAAATCTTTGTGGTCGCCCTTGCGAGAGCTGCCGTGAGAAAACACACTGCCTACTTCGCGGGCCTCGTACCTGAAGGCACTCTGCTCGAGGAGAACGTCAGCATCTCGCAATGCTGCGTCGCTAACGGGACAGCCAGGTTGAGCACAGGCCTGGAGGGAAGGCCCTGACGTGAGGTGCAGAAGCGGAGCCGCGCAGCAGTTTCCGTGAGGCCGTAGCCTCTGCTCTGCGTGTCTTGAACGGCAGTAGATTTTCCTGGACACCTGGGAGGCTCGCGGGGGCACCCTGTTCCAGGCTGGAACACGGAGTACTCCCGGGCACCCCTGGGTCTGCTGAGCAACATCCAGGCCCGGAGCCCTTTGGAGCCGCTCTCCATACGCCGAGTGTAGGGAAACGCCCTGCACTCTCTCCTGGAGCAGATTCGTTTCCCCACCAAACCCACACTTTCACCAACAGACTTCTGGCACGTCTCACATGCCTTTGAGGTCTTACGCCTTGCCCTCGTCGGAGCTGCCCTGAGAGAACCCTCGGCCTCGCATTCCATCTAGGACCCCCCTGCCGGAAGTCACCCTGCCTCCAAGAGAAAGTCGGCTTGCCTTCTTACTGCGATTTCAGCCCTGTGCTTCCTGTGGCACTGCAGGCTTTGGAATAGCCACAGGCCCCAGAGGCGTAACTAGGCAGGGCATTCCTTGGTTGAGGCAGTTCACTTGACCCAGAACACCCTACTTCGGGGAGTTGGTTCAGGGAAGCAAACGCAGGGTAACATGTGTCTCTTTGGACTGGTTAGAAACCACAGGGAGGTAAGCTGAGTGTGCGCGTGGAAACGGGAGCCTGCTGGAACTATCCTTGCTTTCCCACTTGAAAGGCTGCCTTCATGCTGCCTTGAAGCTGCCTGACGTCCCCTGCTGTTGACAGGCCTGGAAACCCGGTAGAAATGCTTCTGGGAAGAAAATGAGTGTGCTCCGTCTCAACCCGGTGCTTCCATGGCCGCGGTGGTGGTTAGCCTGACAAGCTCCAGAACGAAAGGGAAACTCAACGTGAGAATCTGCCTCCAGTTTAGGCCCTGCGTAGCCGGGCAGGAAGGGCGGCATGCAGCAGTTTCCATGAGTTCTTAGTCACCGTTCGGGTTTATTTTAACGGAATTACCCATTTGAGGACTCCTAGGCCCCTCGGGTGTGCATGCATTTCCCTCCAAGGTCACTGAGGACCTCCAGACACCCCCCACGCCGTGGTCCGGCTGAGCAACATCGAGGCCCATTGCTCTGCCCCTCGGAGGCCCCGTGTGCGTGCCGAGTGATGGGCAACACGCTGCACGTTCCTTGAGGAGAGCTCCATTTCCAGAGCCCTCACACGGCCTCAGGACCAGATTTCTGGTGAGTCCGAAGCTCCCAGGAGATCTTTGTGGTCGCCCTTGCGAGAGCTGCCGTGAGAAAACACACTGCCTACTTCGCGGGCCTCGTACCTGAAGGCACTCTGCTCGAGGAGAACGTCAGCATCTCGCAATGCTGCGTCGCTAACGGGACAGCCAGGTTGAGCACAGGCCTGGAGGGAAGGCCCTGACGTGAGGTGCAGAAGCGGAGCCGCGCAGCAGTTTCCGTGAGGCCGTAGCCTCTGCTCTGCGTGTCTTGAACGGCAGTAGATTTTCCTGGACACCTGGGAGGCTCGCGGGGGCACCCTGTTCCAGGCTGGAACACGGAGTACTCCCGGGCACCCCTGGGTCTGCTGAGCAACATCCAGGCCCGGAGCCCTTTGGAGCCGCTCTCCATACGCCGAGTGTAGGGAAACGCCCTGCACTCTCTCCTGGAGCAGATTCGTTTCCCCACCAAACCCACACTTTCACCAACAGACTTCTGGCACGTCTCACATGCCTTTGAGGTCTTACGCCTTGCCCTCGTCGGAGCTGCCCTGAGAGAACCCTCGGCCTCGCATTCCATCTAGGACCCCCCTGCCGGAAGTCACCCTGCCTCCAAGAGAAAGTCGGCTTGCCTTCTTACTGCGATTTCAGCCCTGTGCTTCCTGTGGCACTGCAGGCTTTGGAATAGCCACAGGCCCCAGAGGCGTAACTAGGCAGGGCATTCCTTGGTTGAGGCAGTTCACTTGACCCAGAACACCCTACTTCGGGGAGTTGGTTCAGGGAAGCAAACGCAGGGTAACATGTGTCTCTTTGGACTGGTTAGAAACCACAGGGAGGTAAGCTGAGTGTGCGCGTGGAAACGGGAGCCTGCTGGAACTATCCTTGCTTTCCCACTTGGAAGGCTGCCTTCATGCTGCCTTGAAGCTGCCTGACGTCCCCTGCTGTTGACAGGCCTGGAAACCCGGTAGAAATGCTTCTGGGAAGAAAATGAGTGTGCTCCGTCTCAACCCGGTGCTTCCATGGCCGCGGTGGTGGTTAGCCTGACAAGCTCCAGAACGAAAGGGAAACTCAACGTGAGAATCTGCCTCCAGTTTAGGCCCTGCGTAGCCGGGCAGGAAGGGCGGCATGCAGCAGTTTCCATGAGTTCTTAGTCACCGTTCGGGTTTATTTTAACGGAATTACCCATTTGAGGACTCCTAGGCCCCTCGGGTGTGCATGCATTTCCCTCCAAGGTCACTGAGGACCTCCAGACACCCCCCACGCCGTGGTCCGGCTGAGCAACATCGAGGCCCATTGCTCTGCCCCTCGGAGGCCCCGTGTGCGTGCCGAGTGATGGGCAACACGCTGCACGTTCCTTGAGGAGAGCTCCATTTCCAGAGCCCTCACACGGCCTCAGGACCAGATTTCTGGTGAGTCCGAAGCTCCCAGGAAATCTTTGTGGTCGCCCTTGCGAGAGCTGCCGTGAGAAAACACACTGCCTACTTCGCGGGCCTCGTACCTGAAGGCACTCTGCTCGAGGAGAACGTCAGCATCTCGCAATGCTGCGTCGCTAACGGGACAGCCAGGTTGAGCACAGGCCTGGAGGGAAGGCCCTGACGTGAGGTGCAGAAGCGGAGCCGCGCAGCAGTTTCCGTGAGGCCGTAGCCTCTGCTCTGCGTGTCTTGAACGGCAGTAGATTTTCCTGGACACCTGGGAGGCTCGCGGGGGCACCCTGTTCCAGGCTGGAACACGGAGTACTCCCGGGCACCCCTGGGTCTGCTGAGCAACATCCAGGCCCGGAGCCCTTTGGAGCCGCTCTCCATACGCCGAGTGTAGGGAAACGCCCTGCACTCTCTCCTGGAGCAGATTCGTTTCGCCACCAAACCCACACTTTCACCAACAGACTTCTGGCACGTCTCACATGCCTTTGAGGTCTTACGCCTTGCCCTCGTCGGAGCTGCCCTGAGAGAACCCTCGGCCTCGCATTCCATCTAGGACCCCCCTGCCGGAAGTCACCCTGCCTCCAAGAGAAAGTCGGCTTGCCTTCTTACTGCGATTTCAGCCCTGTGCTTCCTGTGGCACTGCAGGCTTTGGAATAGCCACAGGCCCCAGAGGCGTAACTAGGCAGGGCATTCCTTGGTTGAGGCAGTTCACTTGACCCAGAACACCCTACTTCGGGGAGTTGGTTCAGGGAAGCAAACGCAGGGTAACATGTGTCTCTTTGGACTGGTTAGAAACCACAGGGAGGTAAGCTGAGTGTGCGCGTGGAAACGGGAGCCTGCTGGAACTATCCTTGCTTTCCCACTTGAAAGGCTGCCTTCATGCTGCCTTGAAGCTGCCTGACGTCCCCTGCTGTTGACAGGCCTGGAAACCCGGTAGAAATGCTTCTGGGAAGAAAATGAGTGTGCTCCGTCTCAACCCGGTGCTTCCATGGCCGCGGTGGTGGTTAGCCTGACAAGCTCCAGAACGAAAGGGAAACTCAACGTGAGAATCTGCCTCCAGTTTAGGCCCTGCGTAGCCGGGCAGGAAGGGCGGCATGCAGCAGTTTCCATGAGTTCTTAGTCACCGTTCGGGTTTATTTTAACGGAATTACCCATTTGAGGACTCCTAGGCCCCTCGGGTGTGCATGCATTTCCCTCCAAGGTCACTGAGGACCTCCAGACACCCCCCACGCCGTGGTCCGGCTGAGCAACATCGAGGCCCATTGCTCTGCCCCTCGGAGGCCCCGTGTGCGTGCCGAGTGATGGGCAACACGCTGCACGTTCCTTGAGGAGAGCTCCATTTCCAGAGCCCTCACACGGCCTCAGGACCAGATTTCTGGTGAGTCCGAAGCTCCCAGGAGATCTTTGTGGTCGCCCTTGCGAGAGCTGCCGTGAGAAAACACACTGCCTACTTCGCGGGCCTCGTACCTGAAGGCACTCTGCTCGAGGAGAACGTCAGCATCTCGCAATGCTGCGTCGCTAACGGGACAGCCAGGTTGAGCACAGGCCTGGAGGGAAGGCCCTGACGTGAGGTGCAGAAGCGGAGCCGCGCAGCAGTTTCCGTGAGGCCGTAGCCTCTGCTCTGCGTGTCTTGAACGGCAGTAGATTTTCCTGGACACCTGGGAGGCTCGCGGGGGCACCCTGTTCCAGGCTGGAACACGGAGTACTCCCGGGCACCCCTGGGTCTGCTGAGCAACATCCAGGCCCGGAGCCCTTTGGAGCCGCTCTCCATACGCCGAGTGTAGGGAAACGCCCTGCACTCTCTCCTGGAGCAGATTCGTTTCCCCACCAAACCCACACTTTCACCAACAGACTTCTGGCACGTCTCACATGCCTTTGAGGTCTTACGCCTTGCCCTCGTCGGAGCTGCCCTGAGAGAACCCTCGGCCTCGCATTCCATCTAGGACCCCCCTGCCGGAAGTCACCCTGCCTCCAAGAGAAAGTCGGCTTGCCTTCTTACTGCGATTTCAGCCCTGTGCTTCCTGTGGCACTGCAGGCTTTGGAATAGCCACAGGCCCCAGAGGCGTAACTAGGCAGGGCATTCCTTGGTTGAGGCAGTTCACTTGACCCAGAACACCCTACTTCGGGGAGTTGGTTCAGGGAAGCAAACGCAGGGTAACATGTGTCTCTTTGGACTGGTTAGAAACCACAGGGAGGTAAGCTGAGTGTGCGCGTGGAAACGGGAGCCTGCTGGAACTATCCTTGCTTTCCCACTTGGAAGGCTGCCTTCATGCTGCCTTGAAGCTGCCTGACGTCCCCTGCTGTTGACAGGCCTGGAAACCCGGTAGAAATGCTTCTGGGAAGAAAATGAGTGTGCTCCGTCTCAACCCGGTGCTTCCATGGCCGCGGTGGTGGTTAGCCTGACAAGCTCCAGAACGAAAGGGAAACTCAACGTGAGAATCTGCCTCCAGTTTAGGCCCTGCGTAGCCGGGCAGGAAGGGCGGCATGCAGCAGTTTCCATGAGTTCTTAGTCACCGTTCGGGTTTATTTTAACGGAATTACCCATTTGAGGACTCCTAGGCCCCTCGGGTGTGCATGCATTTCCCTCCAAGGTCACTGAGGACCTCCAGACACCCCCCACGCCGTGGTCCGGCTGAGCAACATCGAGGCCCATTGCTCTGCCCCTCGGAGGCCCCGTGTGCGTGCCGAGTGATGGGCAACACGCTGCACGTTCCTTGAGGAGAGCTCCATTTCCAGAGCCCTCACACGGCCTCAGGACCAGATTTCTGGTGAGTCCGAAGCTCCCAGGAAATCTTTGTGGTCGCCCTTGCGAGAGCTGCCGTGAGAAAACACACTGCCTACTTCGCGGGCCTCGTACCTGAAGGCACTCTGCTCGAGGAGAACGTCAGCATCTCGCAATGCTGCGTCGCTAACGGGACAGCCAGGTTGAGCACAGGCCTGGAGGGAAGGCCCTGACGTGAGGTGCAGAAGCGGAGCCGCGCAGCAGTTTCCGTGAGGCCGTAGCCTCTGCTCTGCGTGTCTTGAACGGCAGTAGATTTTCCTGGACACCTGGGAGGCTCGCGGGGGCACCCTGTTCCAGGCTGGAACACGGAGTACTCCCGGGCACCCCTGGGTCTGCTGAGCAACATCCAGGCCCGGAGCCCTTTGGAGCCGCTCTCCATACGCCGAGTGTAGGGAAACGCCCTGCACTCTCTCCTGGAGCAGATTCGTTTCCCCACCAAACCCACACTTTCACCAACAGACTTCTGGCACGTCTCACATGCCTTTGAGGTCTTACGCCTTGCCCTCGTCGGAGCTGCCCTGAGAGAACCCTCGGCCTCGCATTCCATCTAGGACCCCCCTGCCGGAAGTCACCCTGCCTCCAAGAGAAAGTCGGCTTGCCTTCTTACTGCGATTTCAGCCCTGTGCTTCCTGTGGCACTGCAGGCTTTGGAATAGCCACAGGCCCCAGAGGCGTAACTAGGCAGGGCATTCCTTGGTTGAGGCAGTTCACTTGACCCAGAACACCCTACTTCGGGGAGTTGGTTCAGGGAAGCAAACGCAGGGTAACATGTGTCTCTTTGGACTGGTTAGAAACCACAGGGAGGTAAGCTGAGTGTGCGCGTGGAAACGGGAGCCTGCTGGAACTATCCTTGCTTTCCCACTTGGAAGGCTGCCTTCATGCTGCCTTGAAGCTGCCTGACGTCCCCTGCTGTTGACAGGCCTGGAAACCCGGTAGAAATGCTTCTGGGAAGAAAATGAGTGTGCTCCGTCTCAACCCGGTGCTTCCATGGCCGCGGTGGTGGTTAGCCTGACAAGCTCCAGAACGAAAGGGAAACTCAACGTGAGAATCTGCCTCCAGTTTAGGCCCTGCGTAGCCGGGCAGGAAGGGCGGCATGCAGCAGTTTCCATGAGTTCTTAGTCACCGTTCGGGTTTATTTTAACGGAATTACCCATTTGAGGACTCCTAGGCCCCTCGGGTGTGCATGCATTTCCCTCCAAGGTCACTGAGGACCTCCAGACACCCCCCACGCCGTGGTCCGGCTGAGCAACATCGAGGCCCATTGCTCTGCCCCTCGGAGGCCCCGTGTGCGTGCCGAGTGATGGGCAACACGCTGCACGTTCCTTGAGGAGAGCTCCATTTCCAGAGCCCTCACACGGCCTCAGGACCAGATTTCTGGTGAGTCCGAAGCTCCCAGGAGATCTTTGTGGTCGCCCTTGCGAGAGCTGCCGTGAGAAAACACACTGCCTACTTCGCGGGCCTCGTACCTGAAGGCACTCTGCTCGAGGAGAACGTCAGCATCTCGCAATGCTGCGTCGCTAACGGGACAGCCAGGTTGAGCACAGGCCTGGAGGGAAGGCCCTGACGTGAGGTGCAGAAGCGGAGCCGCGCAGCAGTTTCCGTGAGGCCGTAGCCTCTGCTCTGCGTGTCTTGAACGGCAGTAGATTTTCCTGGACACCTGGGAGGCTCGCGGGGGCACCCTGTTCCAGGCTGGAACACGGAGTACTCCCGGGCACCCCTGGGTCTGCTGAGCAACATCCAGGCCCGGAGCCCTTTGGAGCCGCTCTCCATACGCCGAGTGTAGGGAAACGCCCTGCACTCTCTCCTGGAGCAGATTCGTTTCCCCACCAAACCCACACTTTCACCAACAGACTTCTGGCACGTCTCACATGCCTTTGAGGTCTTACGCCTTGCCCTCGTCGGAGCTGCCCTGAGAGAACCCTCGGCCTCGCATTCCATCTAGGACCCCCCTGCCGGAAGTCACCCTGCCTCCAAGAGAAAGTCGGCTTGCCTTCTTACTGCGATTTCAGCCCTGTGCTTCCTGTGGCACTGCAGGCTTTGGAATAGCCACAGGCCCCAGAGGCGTAACTAGGCAGGGCATTCCTTGGTTGAGGCAGTTCACTTGACCCAGAACACCCTACTTCGGGGAGTTGGTTCAGGGAAGCAAACGCAGGGTAACATGTGTCTCTTTGGACTGGTTAGAAACCACAGGGAGGTAAGCTGAGTGTGCGCGTGGAAACGGGAGCCTGCTGGAACTATCCTTGCTTTCCCACTTGGAAGGCTGCCTTCATGCTGCCTTGAAGCTGCCTGACGTCCCCTGCTGTTGACAGGCCTGGAAACCCGGTAGAAATGCTTCTGGGAAGAAAATGAGTGTGCTCCGTCTCAACCCGGTGCTTCCATGGCCGCGGTGGTGGTTAGCCTGACAAGCTCCAGAACGAAAGGGAAACTCAACGTGAGAATCTGCCTCCAGTTTAGGCCCTGCGTAGCCGGGCAGGAAGGGCGGCATGCAGCAGTTTCCATGAGTTCTTAGTCACCGTTCGGGTTTATTTTAACGGAATTACCCATTTGAGGACTCCTAGGCCCCTCGGGTGTGCATGCATTTCCCTCCAAGGTCACTGAGGACCTCCAGACACCCCCCACGCCGTGGTCCGGCTGAGCAACATCGAGGCCCATTGCTCTGCCCCTCGGAGGCCCCGTGTGCGTGCCGAGTGATGGGCAACACGCTGCACGTTCCTTGAGGAGAGCTCCATTTCCAGAGCCCTCACACGGCCTCAGGACCAGATTTCTGGTGAGTCCGAAGCTCCCAGGAGATCTTTGTGGTCGCCCTTGCGAGAGCTGCCGTGAGAAAACACACTGCCTACTTCGCGGGCCTCGTACCTGAAGGCACTCTGCTCGAGGAGAACGTCAGCATCTCGCAATGCTGCGTCGCTAACGGGACAGCCAGGTTGAGCACAGGCCTGGAGGGAAGGCCCTGACGTGAGGTGCAGAAGCGGAGCCGCGCAGCAGTTTCCGTGAGGCCGTAGCCTCTGCTCTGCGTGTCTTGAACGGCAGTAGATTTTCCTGGACACCTGGGAGGCTCGCGGGGGCACCCTGTTCCAGGCTGGAACACGGAGTACTCCCGGGCACCCCTGGGTCTGCTGAGCAACATCCAGGCCCGGAGCCCTTTGGAGCCGCTCTCCATACGCCGAGTGTAGGGAAACGCCCTGCACTCTCTCCTGGAGCAGATTCGTTTCCCCACCAAACCCACACTTTCACCAACAGACTTCTGGCACGTCTCACATGCCTTTGAGGTCTTACGCCTTGCCCTCGTCGGAGCTGCCCTGAGAGAACCCTCGGCCTCGCATTCCATCTAGGACCCCCCTGCCGGAAGTCACCCTGCCTCCAAGAGAAAGTCGGCTTGCCTTCTTACTGCGATTTCAGCCCTGTGCTTCCTGTGGCACTGCAGGCTTTGGAATAGCCACAGGCCCCAGAGGCGTAACTAGGCAGGGCATTCCTTGGTTGAGGCAGTTCACTTGACCCAGAACACCCTACTTCGGGGAGTTGGTTCAGGGAAGCAAACGCAGGGTAACATGTGTCTCTTTGGACTGGTTAGAAACCACAGGGAGGTAAGCTGAGTGTGCGCGTGGAAACGGGAGCCTGCTGGAACTATCCTTGCTTTCCCACTTGGAAGGCTGCCTTCATGCTGCCTTGAAGCTGCCTGACGTCCCCTGCTGTTGACAGGCCTGGAAACCCGGTAGAAATGCTTCTGGGAAGAAAATGAGTGTGCTCCGTCTCAACCCGGTGCTTCCATGGCCGCGGTGGTGGTTAGCCTGACAAGCTCCAGAACGAAAGGGAAACTCAACGTGAGAATCTGCCTCCAGTTTAGGCCCTGCGTAGCCGGGCAGGAAGGGCGGCATGCAGCAGTTTCCATGAGTTCTTAGTCACCGTTCGGGTTTATTTTAACGGAATTACCCATTTGAGGACTCCTAGGCCCCTCGGGTGTGCATGCATTTCCCTCCAAGGTCACTGAGGACCTCCAGACACCCCCCACGCCGTGGTCCGGCTGAGCAACATCGAGGCCCATTGCTCTGCCCCTCGGAGGCCCCGTGTGCGTGCCGAGTGATGGGCAACACGCTGCACGTTCCTTGAGGAGAGCTCCATTTCCAGAGCCCTCACACGGCCTCAGGACCAGATTTCTGGTGAGTCCGAAGCTCCCAGGAAATCTTTGTGGTCGCCCTCGCGAGAGCTGCCGTGAGAAAACACACTGCCTACTTCGCGGGCCTCGTACCTGAAGGCACTCTGCTCGAGGAGAACGTCAGCATCTCGCAATGCTGCGTCGCTAACGGGACAGCCAGGTTGAGCACAGGCCTGGAGGGAAGGCCCTGACGTGAGGTGCAGAAGCGGAGCCGCGCAGCAGTTTCCGTGAGGCCGTAGCCTCTGCTCTGCGTGTCTTGAACGGCAGTAGATTTTCCCGGACACCTGGGAGGCTCGCGGGGGCACCCTGTTCCAGGCTGGAACACGGAGTACTCCCGGGCACCCCTGGGTCTGCTGAGCAACATCCAGGCCCGGAGCCCTTTGGAGCCGCTCTCCATACGCCGAGTGTAGGGAAACGCCCTGCACTCTCTCCTGGAGCAGATTCGTTTCCCCACCAAACCCACACTTTCACCAACAGACTTCTGGCACGTCTCACATGCCTTTGAGGTCTTACGCCTTGCCCTCGTCGGAGCTGCCCTGAGAGAACCCTCGGCCTCGCATTCCATCTAGGACCCCCCTGCCGGAAGTCACCCTGCCTCCAAGAGAAAGTCGGCTTGCCTTCTTACTGCGATTTCAGCCCTGTGCTTCCTGTGGCACTGCAGGCTTTGGAATAGCCACAGGCCCCAGAGGCGTAACTAGGCAGGGCATTCCTTGGTTGAGGCAGTTCACTTGACCCAGAACACCCTACTTCGGGGAGTTGGTTCAGGGAAGCAAACGCAGGGTAACATGTGTCTCTTTGGACTGGTTAGAAACCACAGGGAGGTAAGCTGAGTGTGCGCGTGGAAACGGGAGCCTGCTGGAACTATCCTTGCTTTCCCACTTGGAAGGCTGCCTTCATGCTGCCTTGAAGCTGCCTGACGTCCCCTGCTGTTGACAGGCCTGGAAACCCGGTAGAAATGCTTCTGGGAAGAAAATGAGTGTGCTCCGTCTCAACCCGGTGCTTCCATGGCCGCGGTGGTGGTTAGCCTGACAAGCTCCAGAACGAAAGGGAAACTCAACGTGAGAATCTGCCTCCAGTTTAGGCCCTGCGTAGCCGGGCAGGAAGGGCGGCATGCAGCAGTTTCCATGAGTTCTTAGTCACCGTTCGGGTTTATTTTAACGGAATTACCCATTTGAGGACTCCTAGGCCCCTCGGGTGTGCATGCATTTCCCTCCAAGGTCACTGAGGACCTCCAGACACCCCCCACGCCGTGGTCCGGCTGAGCAACATCGAGGCCCATTGCTCTGCCCCTCGGAGGCCCCGTGTGCGTGCCGAGTGATGGGCAACACGCTGCACGTTCCTTGAGGAGAGCTCCATTTCCAGAGCCCTCACACGGCCTCAGGACCAGATTTCTGGTGAGTCCGAAGCTCCCAGGAAATCTTTGTGGTCGCCCTCGCGAGAGCTGCCGTGAGAAAACACACTGCCTACTTCGCGGGCCTCGTACCTGAAGGCACTCTGCTCGAGGAGAACGTCAGCATCTCGCAATGCTGCGTCGCTAACGGGACAGCCAGGTTGAGCACAGGCCTGGAGGGAAGGCCCTGACGTGAGGTGCAGAAGCGGAGCCGCGCAGCAGTTTCCGTGAGGCCGTAGCCTCTGCTCTGCGTGTCTTGAACGGCAGTAGATTTTCCCGGACACCTGGGAGGCTCGCGGGGGCACCCTGTTCCAGGCTGGAACACGGAGTACTCCCGGGCACCCCTGGGTCTGCTGAGCAACATCCAGGCCCGGAGCCCTTTGGAGCCGCTCTCCATACGCCGAGTGTAGGGAAACGCCCTGCACTCTCTCCTGGAGCAGATTCGTTTCCCCACCAAACCCACACTTTCACCAACAGACTTCTGGCACGTCTCACATGCCTTTGAGGTCTTACGCCTTGCCCTCGTCGGAGCTGCCCTGAGAGAACCCTCGGCCTCGCATTCCATCTAGGACCCCCCTGCCGGAAGTCACCCTGCCTCCAAGAGAAAGTCGGCTTGCCTTCTTACTGCGATTTCAGCCCTGTGCTTCCTGTGGCACTGCAGGCTTTGGAATAGCCACAGGCCCCAGAGGCGTAACTAGGCAGGGCATTCCTTGGTTGAGGCAGTTCACTTGACCCAGAACACCCTACTTCGGGGAGTTGGTTCAGGGAAGCAAACGCAGGGTAACATGTGTCTCTTTGGACTGGTTAGAAACCACAGGGAGGTAAGCTGAGTGTGCGCGTGGAAACGGGAGCCTGCTGGAACTATCCTTGCTTTCCCACTTGGAAGGCTGCCTTCATGCTGCCTTGAAGCTGCCTGACGTCCCCTGCTGTTGACAGGCCTGGAAACCCGGTAGAAATGCTTCTGGGAAGAAAATGAGTGTGCTCCGTCTCAACCCGGTGCTTCCATGGCCGCGGTGGTGGTTAGCCTGACAAGCTCCAGAACGAAAGGGAAACTCAACGTGAGAATCTGCCTCCAGTTTAGGCCCTGCGTAGCCGGGCAGGAAGGGCGGCATGCAGCAGTTTCCATGAGTTCTTAGTCACCGTTCGGGTTTATTTTAACGGAATTACCCATTTGAGGACTCCTAGGCCCCTCGGGTGTGCATGCATTTCCCTCCAAGGTCACTGAGGACCTCCAGACACCCCCCACGCCGTGGTCCGGCTGAGCAACATCGAGGCCCATTGCTCTGCCCCTCGGAGGCCCCGTGTGCGTGCCGAGTGATGGGCAACACGCTGCACGTTCCTTGAGGAGAGCTCCATTTCCAGAGCCCTCACACGGCCTCAGGACCAGATTTCTGGTGAGTCCGAAGCTCCCAGGAGATCTTTGTGGTCGCCCTCGCGAGAGCTGCCGTGAGAAAACACACTGCCTACTTCGCGGGCCTCGTACCTGAAGGCACTCTGCTCGAGGAGAACGTCAGCATCTCGCAATGCTGCGTCGCTAACGGGACAGCCAGGTTGAGCACAGGCCTGGAGGGAAGGCCCTGACGTGAGGTGCAGAAGCGGAGCCGCGCAGCAGTTTCCGTGAGGCCGTAGCCTCTGCTCTGCGTGTCTTGAACGGCAGTAGATTTTCCCGGACACCTGGGAGGCTCGCGGGGGCACCCTGTTCCAGGCTGGAACACGGAGTACTCCCGGGCACCCCTGGGTCTGCTGAGCAACATCCAGGCCCGGAGCCCTTTGGAGCCGCTCTCCATACGCCGAGTGTAGGGAAACGCCCTGCACTCTCTCCTGGAGCAGATTCGTTTCCCCACCAAACCCACACTTTCACCAACAGACTTCTGGCACGTCTCACATGCCTTTGAGGTCTTACGCCTTGCCCTCGTCGGAGCTGCCCTGAGAGAACCCTCGGCCTCGCATTCCATCTAGGACCCCCCTGCCGGAAGTCACCCTGCCTCCAAGAGAAAGTCGGCTTGCGTTCTTACTGCGATTTCAGCCCTGTGCTTCCTGTGGCACTGCAGGCTTTGGAATAGCCACAGGCCCCAGAGGCGTAACTAGGCAGGGCATTCCTTGGTTGAGGCAGTTCACTTGACCCAGAACACCCTACTTCGGGGAGTTGGTTCAGGGAAGCAAACGCAGGGTAACATGTGTCTCTTTGGACTGGTTAGAAACCACAGGGAGGTAAGCTGAGTGTGCGCGTGGAAACGGGAGCCTGCTGGAACTATCCTTGCTTTCCCACTTGGAAGGCTGCCTTCATGCTGCCTTGAAGCTGCCTGACGTCCCCTGCTGTTGACAGGCCTGGAAACCCGGTAGAAATGCTTCTGGGAAGAAAATGAGTGTGCTCCGTCTCAACCCGGTGCTTCCATGGCCGCGGTGGTGGTTAGCCTGACAAGCTCCAGAACGAAAGGGAAACTCAACGTGAGAATCTGCCTCCAGTTTAGGCCCTGCGTAGCCGGGCAGGAAGGGCGGCATGCAGCAGTTTCCATGAGTTCTTAGTCACCGTTCGGGTTTATTTTAACGGAATTACCCATTTGAGGACTCCTAGGCCCCTCGGGTGTGCATGCATTTCCCTCCAAGGTCACTGAGGACCTCCAGACACCCCCCACGCCGTGGTCCGGCTGAGCAACATCGAGGCCCATTGCTCTGCCCCTCGGAGGCCCCGTGTGCGTGCCGAGTGATGGGCAACACGCTGCACGTTCCTTGAGGAGAGCTCCATTTCCAGAGCCCTCACACGGCCTCAGGACCAGATTTCTGGTGAGTCCGAAGCTCCCAGGAAATCTTTGTGGTCGCCCTCGCGAGAGCTGCCGTGAGAAAACACACTGCCTACTTCGCGGGCCTCGTACCTGAAGGCACTCTGCTCGAGGAGAACGTCAGCATCTCGCAATGCTGCGTCGCTAACGGGACAGCCAGGTTGAGCACAGGCCTGGAGGGAAGGCCCTGACGTGAGGTGCAGAAGCGGAGCCGCGCAGCAGTTTCCGTGAGGCCGTAGCCTCTGCTCTGCGTGTCTTGAACGGCAGTAGATTTTCCCGGACACCTGGGAGGCTCGCGGGGGCACCCTGTTCCAGGCTGGAACACGGAGTACTCCCGGGCACCCCTGGGTCTGCTGAGCAACATCCAGGCCCGGAGCCCTTTGGAGCCGCTCTCCATACGCCGAGTGTAGGGAAACGCCCTGCACTCTCTCCTGGAGCAGATTCGTTTCCCCACCAAACCCACACTTTCACCAACAGACTTCTGGCACGTCTCACATGCCTTTGAGGTCTTACGCCTTGCCCTCGTCGGAGCTGCCCTGAGAGAACCCTCGGCCTCGCATTCCATCTAGGACCCCCCTGCCGGAAGTCACCCTGCCTCCAAGAGAAAGTCGGCTTGCCTTCTTACTGCGATTTCAGCCCTGTGCTTCCTGTGGCACTGCAGGCTTTGGAATAGCCACAGGCCCCAGAGGCGTAACTAGGCAGGGCATTCCTTGGTTGAGGCAGTTCACTTGACCCAGAACACCCTACTTCGGGGAGTTGGTTCAGGGAAGCAAACGCAGGGTAACATGTGTCTCTTTGGACTGGTTAGAAACCACAGGGAGGTAAGCTGAGTGTGCGCGTGGAAACGGGAGCCTGCTGGAACTATCCTTGCTTTCCCACTTGGAAGGCTGCCTTCATGCTGCCTTGAAGCTGCCTGACGTCCCCTGCTGTTGACAGGCCTGGAAACCCGGTAGAAATGCTTCTGGGAAGAAAATGAGTGTGCTCCGTCTCAACCCGGTGCTTCCATGGCCGCGGTGGTGGTTAGCCTGACAAGCTCCAGAACGAAAGGGAAACTCAACGTGAGAATCTGCCTCCAGTTTAGGCCCTGCGTAGCCGGGCAGGAAGGGCGGCATGCAGCAGTTTCCATGAGTTCTTAGTCACCGTTCGGGTTTATTTTAACGGAATTACCCATTTGAGGACTCCTAGGCCCCTCGGGTGTGCATGCATTTCCCTCCAAGGTCACTGAGGACCTCCAGACACCCCCCACGCCGTGGTCCGGCTGAGCAACATCGAGGCCCATTGCTCTGCCCCTCGGAGGCCCCGTGTGCGTGCCGAGTGATGGGCAACACGCTGCACGTTCCTTGAGGAGAGCTCCATTTCCAGAGCCCTCACACGGCCTCAGGACCAGATTTCTGGTGAGTCCGAAGCTCCCAGGAGATCTTTGTGGTCGCCCTCGCGAGAGCTGCCGTGAGAAAACACACTGCCTACTTCGCGGGCCTCGTACCTGAAGGCACTCTGCTCGAGGAGAACGTCA
This sequence comes from Globicephala melas, assembly GCF_963455315.2. Taxonomy (NCBI): domain Eukaryota; kingdom Metazoa; phylum Chordata; class Mammalia; order Artiodactyla; family Delphinidae; genus Globicephala; species Globicephala melas. The sequence continues at coordinate 39,092 of NW_027207528.1, read as the reverse complement.
GCATCTCGCAATGCTGCGTCGCTAACGGGACAGCCAGGTTGAGCACAGGCCTGGAGGGAAGGCCCTGACGTGAGGTGCAGAAGCGGAGCCGCGCAGCAGTTTCCGTGAGGCCGTAGCCTCTGCTCTGCGTGTCTTGAACGGCAGTAGATTTTCCCGGACACCTGGGAGGCTCGCGGGGGCACCCTGTTCCAGGCTGGAACACGGAGTACTCCCGGGCACCCCTGGGTCTGCTGAGCAACATCCAGGCCCGGAGCCCTTTGGAGCCGCTCTCCATACGCCGAGTGTAGGGAAACGCCCTGCACTCTCTCCTGGAGCAGATTCGTTTCCCCACCAAACCCACACTTTCACCAACAGACTTCTGGCACGTCTCACATGCCTTTGAGGTCTTACGCCTTGCCCTCGTCGGAGCTGCCCTGAGAGAACCCTCGGCCTCGCATTCCATCTAGGACCCCCCTGCCGGAAGTCACCCTGCCTCCAAGAGAAAGTCGGCTTGCGTTCTTACTGCGATTTCAGCCCTGTGCTTCCTGTGGCACTGCAGGCTTTGGAATAGCCACAGGCCCCAGAGGCGTAACTAGGCAGGGCATTCCTTGGTTGAGGCAGTTCACTTGACCCAGAACACCCTACTTCGGGGAGTTGGTTCAGGGAAGCAAACGCAGGGTAACATGTGTCTCTTTGGACTGGTTAGAAACCACAGGGAGGTAAGCTGAGTGTGCGCGTGGAAACGGGAGCCTGCTGGAACTATCCTTGCTTTCCCACTTGGAAGGCTGCCTTCATGCTGCCTTGAAGCTGCCTGACGTCCCCTGCTGTTGACAGGCCTGGAAACCCGGTAGAAATGCTTCTGGGAAGAAAATGAGTGTGCTCCGTCTCAACCCGGTGCTTCCATGGCCGCGGTGGTGGTTAGCCTGACAAGCTCCAGAACGAAAGGGAAACTCAACGTGAGAATCTGCCTCCAGTTTAGGCCCTGCGTAGCCGGGCAGGAAGGGCGGCATGCAGCAGTTTCCATGAGTTCTTAGTCACCGTTCGGGTTTATTTTAACGGAATTACCCATTTGAGGACTCCTAGGCCCCTCGGGTGTGCATGCATTTCCCTCCAAGGTCACTGAGGACCTCCAGACACCCCCCACGCCGTGGTCCGGCTGAGCAACATCGAGGCCCATTGCTCTGCCCCTCGGAGGCCCCGTGTGCGTGCCGAGTGATGGGCAACACGCTGCACGTTCCTTGAGGAGAGCTCCATTTCCAGAGCCCTCACACGGCCTCAGGACCAGATTTCTGGTGAGTCCGAAGCTCCCAGGAAATCTTTGTGGTCGCCCTCGCGAGAGCTGCCGTGAGAAAACACACTGCCTACTTCGCGGGCCTCGTACCTGAAGGCACTCTGCTCGAGGAGAACGTCAGCATCTCGCAATGCTGCGTCGCTAACGGGACAGCCAGGTTGAGCACAGGCCTGGAGGGAAGGCCCTGACGTGAGGTGCAGAAGCGGAGCCGCGCAGCAGTTTCCGTGAGGCCGTAGCCTCTGCTCTGCGTGTCTTGAACGGCAGTAGATTTTCCCGGACACCTGGGAGGCTCGCGGGGGCACCCTGTTCCAGGCTGGAACACGGAGTACTCCCGGGCACCCCTGGGTCTGCTGAGCAACATCCAGGCCCGGAGCCCTTTGGAGCCGCTCTCCATACGCCGAGTGTAGGGAAACGCCCTGCACTCTCTCCTGGAGCAGATTCGTTTCCCCACCAAACCCACACTTTCACCAACAGACTTCTGGCACGTCTCACATGCCTTTGAGGTCTTACGCCTTGCCCTCGTCGGAGCTGCCCTGAGAGAACCCTCGGCCTCGCATTCCATCTAGGACCCCCCTGCCGGAAGTCACCCTGCCTCCAAGAGAAAGTCGGCTTGCCTTCTTACTGCGATTTCAGCCCTGTGCTTCCTGTGGCACTGCAGGCTTTGGAATAGCCACAGGCCCCAGAGGCGTAACTAGGCAGGGCATTCCTTGGTTGAGGCAGTTCACTTGACCCAGAACACCCTACTTCGGGGAGTTGGTTCAGGGAAGCAAACGCAGGGTAACATGTGTCTCTTTGGACTGGTTAGAAACCACAGGGAGGTAAGCTGAGTGTGCGCGTGGAAACGGGAGCCTGCTGGAACTATCCTTGCTTTCCCACTTGGAAGGCTGCCTTCATGCTGCCTTGAAGCTGCCTGACGTCCCCTGCTGTTGACAGGCCTGGAAACCCGGTAGAAATGCTTCTGGGAAGAAAATGAGTGTGCTCCGTCTCAACCCGGTGCTTCCATGGCCGCGGTGGTGGTTAGCCTGACAAGCTCCAGAACGAAAGGGAAACTCAACGTGAGAATCTGCCTCCAGTTTAGGCCCTGCGTAGCCGGGCAGGAAGGGCGGCATGCAGCAGTTTCCATGAGTTCTTAGTCACCGTTCGGGTTTATTTTAACGGAATTACCCATTTGAGGACTCCTAGGCCCCTCGGGTGTGCATGCATTTCCCTCCAAGGTCACTGAGGACCTCCAGACACCCCCCACGCCGTGGTCCGGCTGAGCAACATCGAGGCCCATTGCTCTGCCCCTCGGAGGCCCCGTGTGCGTGCCGAGTGATGGGCAACACGCTGCACGTTCCTTGAGGAGAGCTCCATTTCCAGAGCCCTCACACGGCCTCAGGACCAGATTTCTGGTGAGTCCGAAGCTCCCAGGAAATCTTTGTGGTCGCCCTCGCGAGAGCTGCCGTGAGAAAACACACTGCCTACTTCGCGGGCCTCGTACCTGAAGGCACTCTGCTCGAGGAGAACGTCAGCATCTCGCAATGCTGCGTCGCTAACGGGACAGCCAGGTTGAGCACAGGCCTGGAGGGAAGGCCCTGACGTGAGGTGCAGAAGCGGAGCCGCGCAGCAGTTTCCGTGAGGCCGTAGCCTCTGCTCTGCGTGTCTTGAACGGCAGTAGATTTTCCCGGACACCTGGGAGGCTCGCGGGGGCACCCTGTTCCAGGCTGGAACACGGAGTACTCCCGGGCACCCCTGGGTCTGCTGAGCAACATCCAGGCCCGGAGCCCTTTGGAGCCGCTCTCCATACGCCGAGTGTAGGGAAACGCCCTGCACTCTCTCCTGGAGCAGATTCGTTTCCCCACCAAACCCACACTTTCACCAACAGACTTCTGGCACGTCTCACATGCCTTTGAGGTCTTACGCCTTGCCCTCGTCGGAGCTGCCCTGAGAGAACCCTCGGCCTCGCATTCCATCTAGGACCCCCCTGCCGGAAGTCACCCTGCCTCCAAGAGAAAGTCGGCTTGCGTTCTTACTGCGATTTCAGCCCTGTGCTTCCTGTGGCACTGCAGGCTTTGGAATAGCCACAGGCCCCAGAGGCGTAACTAGGCAGGGCATTCCTTGGTTGAGGCAGTTCACTTGACCCAGAACACCCTACTTCGGGGAGTTGGTTCAGGGAAGCAAACGCAGGGTAACATGTGTCTCTTTGGACTGGTTAGAAACCACAGGGAGGTAAGCTGAGTGTGCGCGTGGAAACGGGAGCCTGCTGGAACTATCCTTGCTTTCCCACTTGGAAGGCTGCCTTCATGCTGCCTTGAAGCTGCCTGACGTCCCCTGCTGTTGACAGGCCTGGAAACCCGGTAGAAATGCTTCTGGGAAGAAAATGAGTGTGCTCCGTCTCAACCCGGTGCTTCCATGGCCGCGGTGGTGGTTAGCCTGACAAGCTCCAGAACGAAAGGGAAACTCAACGTGAGAATCTGCCTCCAGTTTAGGCCCTGCGTAGCCGGGCAGGAAGGGCGGCATGCAGCAGTTTCCATGAGTTCTTAGTCACCGTTCGGGTTTATTTTAACGGAATTACCCATTTGAGGACTCCTAGGCCCCTCGGGTGTGCATGCATTTCCCTCCAAGGTCACTGAGGACCTCCAGACACCCCCCACGCCGTGGTCCGGCTGAGCAACATCGAGGCCCATTGCTCTGCCCCTCGGAGGCCCTGTGTGCGTGCCGAGTGATGGGCAACACGCTGCACGTTCCTTGAGGAGAGCTCCATTTCCAGAGCCCTCACACGGCCTCAGGACCAGATTTCTGGTGAGTCCGAAGCTCCCAGGAAATCTTTGTGGTCGCCCTCGCGAGAGCTGCCGTGAGAAAACACACTGCCTACTTCGCGGGCCTCGTACCTGAAGGCACTCTGCTCGAGGAGAACGTCAGCATCTCGCAATGCTGCGTCGCTAACGGGACAGCCAGGTTGAGCACAGGCCTGGAGGGAAGGCCCTGACGTGAGGTGCAGAAGCGGAGCCGCGCAGCAGTTTCCGTGAGGCCGTAGCCTCTGCTCTGCGTGTCTTGAACGGCAGTAGATTTTCCCGGACACCTGGGAGGCTCGCGGGGGCACCCTGTTCCAGGCTGGAACACGGAGTACTCCCGGGCACCCCTGGGTCTGCTGAGCAACATCCAGGCCCGGAGCCCTTTGGAGCCGCTCTCCATACGCCGAGTGTAGGGAAACGCCCTGCACTCTCTCCTGGAGCAGATTCGTTTCCCCACCAAACCCACACTTTCACCAACAGACTTCTGGCACGTCTCACATGCCTTTGAGGTCTTACGCCTTGCCCTCGTCGGAGCTGCCCTGAGAGAACCCTCGGCCTCGCATTCCATCTAGGACCCCCCTGCCGGAAGTCACCCTGCCTCCAAGAGAAAGTCGGCTTGCGTTCTTACTGCGATTTCAGCCCTGTGCTTCCTGTGGCACTGCAGGCTTTGGAATAGCCACAGGCCCCAGAGGCGTAACTAGGCAGGGCATTCCTTGGTTGAGGCAGTTCACTTGACCCAGAACACCCTACTTCGGGGAGTTGGTTCAGGGAAGCAAACGCAGGGTAACATGTGTCTCTTTGGACTGGTTAGAAACCACAGGGAGGTAAGCTGAGTGTGCGCGTGGAAACGGGAGCCTGCTGGAACTATCCTTGCTTTCCCACTTGGAAGGCTGCCTTCATGCTGCCTTGAAGCTGCCTGACGTCCCCTGCTGTTGACAGGCCTGGAAACCCGGTAGAAATGCTTCTGGGAAGAAAATGAGTGTGCTCCGTCTCAACCCGGTGCTTCCATGGCCGCGGTGGTGGTTAGCCTGACAAGCTCCAGAACGAAAGGGAAACTCAACGTGAGAATCTGCCTCCAGTTTAGGCCCTGCGTAGCCGGGCAGGAAGGGCGGCATGCAGCAGTTTCCATGAGTTCTTAGTCACCGTTCGGGTTTATTTTAACGGAATTACCCATTTGAGGACTCCTAGGCCCCTCGGGTGTGCATGCATTTCCCTCCAAGGTCACTGAGGACCTCCAGACACCCCCCACGCCGTGGTCCGGCTGAGCAACATCGAGGCCCATTGCTCTGCCCCTCGGAGGCCCTGTGTGCGTGCCGAGTGATGGGCAACACGCTGCACGTTCCTTGAGGAGAGCTCCATTTCCAGAGCCCTCACACGGCCTCAGGACCAGATTTCTGGTGAGTCCGAAGCTCCCAGGAAATCTTTGTGGTCGCCCTTGCGAGAGCTGCCGTGAGAAAACACACTGCCTACTTCGCGGGCCTCGTACCTGAAGGCACTCTGCTCGAGGAGAACGTCAGCATCTCGCAATGCTGCGTCGCTAACGGGACAGCCAGGTTGAGCACAGGCCTGGAGGGAAGGCCCTGACGTGAGGTGCAGAAGCGGAGCCGCGCAGCAGTTTCCGTGAGGCCGTAGCCTCTGCTCTGCGTGTCTTGAACGGCAGTAGATTTTCCCGGACACCTGGGAGGCTCGCGGGGGCACCCTGTTCCAGGCTGGAACACGGAGTACTCCCGGGCACCCCTGGGTCTGCTGAGCAACATCCAGGCCCGGAGCCCTTTGGAGCCGCTCTCCATACGCCGAGTGTAGGGAAACGCCCTGCACTCTCTCCTGGAGCAGATTCGTTTCCCCACCAAACCCACACTTTCACCAACAGACTTCTGGCACGTCTCACATGCCTTTGAGGTCTTACGCCTTGCCCTCGTCGGAGCTGCCCTGAGAGAACCCTCGGCCTCGCATTCCATCTAGGACCCCCCTGCCGGAAGTCACCCTGCCTCCAAGAGAAAGTCGGCTTGCGTTCTTACTGCGATTTCAGCCCTGTGCTTCCTGTGGCACTGCAGGCTTTGGAATAGCCACAGGCCCCAGAGGCGTAACTAGGCAGGGCATTCCTTGGTTGAGGCAGTTCACTTGACCCAGAACACCCTACTTCGGGGAGTTGGTTCAGGGAAGCAAACGCAGGGTAACATGTGTCTCTTTGGACTGGTTAGAAACCACAGGGAGGTAAGCTGAGTGTGCGCGTGGAAACGGGAGCCTGCTGGAACTATCCTTGCTTTCCCACTTGGAAGGCTGCCTTCATGCTGCCTTGAAGCTGCCTGACGTCCCCTGCTGTTGACAGGCCTGGAAACCCGGTAGAAATGCTTCTGGGAAGAAAATGAGTGTGCTCCGTCTCAACCCGGTGCTTCCATGGCCGCGGTGGTGGTTAGCCTGACAAGCTCCAGAACGAAAGGGAAACTCAACGTGAGAATCTGCCTCCAGTTTAGGCCCTGCGTAGCCGGGCAGGAAGGGCGGCATGCAGCAGTTTCCATGAGTTCTTAGTCACCGTTCGGGTTTATTTTAACGGAATTACCCATTTGAGGACTCCTAGGCCCCTCGGGTGTGCATGCATTTCCCTCCAAGGTCACTGAGGACCTCCAGACACCCCCCACGCCGTGGTCCGGCTGAGCAACATCGAGGCCCATTGCTCTGCCCCTCGGAGGCCCTGTGTGCGTGCCGAGTGATGGGCAACACGCTGCACGTTCCTTGAGGAGAGCTCCATTTCCAGAGCCCTCACACGGCCTCAGGACCAGATTTCTGGTGAGTCCGAAGCTCCCAGGAAATCTTTGTGGTCGCCCTTGCGAGAGCTGCCGTGAGAAAACACACTGCCTACTTCGCGGGCCTCGTACCTGAAGGCACTCTGCTCGAGGAGAACGTCAGCATCTCGCAATGCTGCGTCGCTAACGGGACAGCCAGGTTGAGCACAGGCCTGGAGGGAAGGCCCTGACGTGAGGTGCAGAAGCGGAGCCGCGCAGCAGTTTCCGTGAGGCCGTAGCCTCTGCTCTGCGTGTCTTGAACGGCAGTAGATTTTCCCGGACACCTGGGAGGCTCGCGGGGGCACCCTGTTCCAGGCTGGAACACGGAGTACTCCCGGGCACCCCTGGGTCTGCTGAGCAACATCCAGGCCCGGAGCCCTTTGGAGCCGCTCTCCATACGCCGAGTGTAGGGAAACGCCCTGCACTCTCTCCTGGAGCAGATTCGTTTCCCCACCAAACCCACACTTTCACCAACAGACTTCTGGCACGTCTCACATGCCTTTGAGGTCTTACGCCTTGCCCTCGTCGGAGCTGCCCTGAGAGAACCCTCGGCCTCGCATTCCATCTAGGACCCCCCTGCCGGAAGTCACCCTGCCTCCAAGAGAAAGTCGGCTTGCGTTCTTACTGCGATTTCAGCCCTGTGCTTCCTGTGGCACTGCAGGCTTTGGAATAGCCACAGGCCCCAGAGGCGTAACTAGGCAGGGCATTCCTTGGTTGAGGCAATTCACTTGACCCAGAACACCCTACTTCGGGGAGTTGGTTCAGGGAAGCAAACGCAGGGTAACATGTGTCTCTTTGGACTGGTTAGAAACCACAGGGAGGTAAGCTGAGTGTGCGCGTGGAAACGGGAGCCTGCTGGAACTATCCTTGCTTTCCCACTTGGAAGGCTGCCTTCATGCTGCCTTGAAGCTGCCTGACGTCCCCTGCTGTTGACAGGCCTGGAAACCCGGTAGAAATGCTTCTGGGAAGAAAATGAGTGTGCTCCGTCTCAACCCGGTGCTTCCATGGCCGCGGTGGTGGTTAGCCTGACAAGCTCCAGAACGAAAGGGAAACTCAACGTGAGAATCTGCCTCCAGTTTAGGCCCTGCGTAGCCGGGCAGGAAGGGCGGCATGCAGCAGTTTCCATGAGTTCTTAGTCACCGTTCGGGTTTATTTTAACGGAATTACCCATTTGAGGACTTCTAGGCCCCTCGGGTGTGCATGCATTTCCCTCCAAGGTCACTGAGGACCTCCAGACACCCCCCACGCCGTGGTCCGGCTGAGCAACATCGAGGCCCATTGCTCTGCCCCTCGGAGGCCCTGTGTGCGTGCCGAGTGATGGGCAACACGCTGCACGTTCCTTGAGGAGAGCTCCATTTCCAGAGCCCTCACACGGCCTCAGGACCAGATTTCTGGTGAGTCCGAAGCTCCCAGGAAATCTTTGTGGTCGCCCTTGCGAGAGCTGCCGTGAGAAAACACACTGCCTACTTCGCGGGCCTCGTACCTGAAGGCACTCTGCTCGAGGAGAACGTCAGCATCTCGCAATGCTGCGTCGCTAACGGGACAGCCAGGTTGAGCACAGGCCTGGAGGGAAGGCCCTGACGTGAGGTGCAGAAGCGGAGCCGCGCAGCAGTTTCCGTGAGGCCGTAGCCTCTGCTCTGCGTGTCTTGAACGGCAGTAGATTTTCCCGGACACCTGGGAGGCTCGCGGGGGCACCCTGTTCCAGGCTGGAACACGGAGTACTCCCGGGCACCCCTGGGTCTGCTGAGCAACATCCAGGCCCGGAGCCCTTTGGAGCCGCTCTCCATACGCCGAGTGTAGGGAAACGCCCTGCACTCTCTCCTGGAGCAGATTCGTTTCCCCACCAAACCCACACTTTCACCAACAGACTTCTGGCACGTCTCACATGCCTTTGAGGTCTTACGCCTTGCCCTCGTCGGAGCTGCCCTGAGAGAACCCTCGGCCTCGCATTCCATCTAGGACCCCCCTGCCGGAAGTCACCCTGCCTCCAAGAGAAAGTCGGCTTGCCTTCTTACTGCGATTTCAGCCCTGTGCTTCCTGTGGCACTGCAGGCTTTGGAATAGCCACAGGCCCCAGAGGCGTAACTAGGCAGGGCATTCCTTGGTTGAGGCAGTTCACTTGACCCAGAACACCCTACTTCGGGGAGTTGGTTCAGGGAAGCAAACGCAGGGTAACATGTGTCTCTTTGGACTGGTTAGAAACCACAGGGAGGTAAGCTGAGTGTGCGCGTGGAAACGGGAGCCTGCTGGAACTATCCTTGCTTTCCCACTTGGAAGGCTGCCTTCATGCTGCCTTGAAGCTGCCTGACGTCCCCTGCTGTTGACAGGCCTGGAAACCCGGTAGAAATGCTTCTGGGAAGAAAATGAGTGTGCTCCGTCTCAACCCGGTGCTTCCATGGCCGCGGTGGTGGTTAGCCTGACAAGCTCCAGAACGAAAGGGAAACTCAACGTGAGAATCTGCCTCCAGTTTAGGCCCTGCGTAGCCGGGCAGGAAGGGCGGCATGCAGCAGTTTCCATGAGTTCTTAGTCACCGTTCGGGTTTATTTTAACGGAATTACCCATTTGAGGACTCCTAGGCCCCTCGGGTGTGCATGCATTTCCCTCCAAGGTCACTGAGGACCTCCAGACACCCCCCACGCCGTGGTCCGGCTGAGCAACATCGAGGCCCATTGCTCTGCCCCTCGGAGGCCCTGTGTGCGTGCCGAGTGATGGGCAACACGCTGCACGTTCCTTGAGGAGAGCTCCATTTCCAGAGCCCTCACACGGCCTCAGGACCAGATTTCTGGTGAGTCCGAAGCTCCCAGGAAATCTTTGTGGTCGCCCTTGCGAGAGCTGCCGTGAGAAAACACACTGCCTACTTCGCGGGCCTCGTACCTGAAGGCACTCTGCTCGAGGAGAACGTCAGCATCTCGCAATGCTGCGTCGCTAACGGGACAGCCAGGTTGAGCACAGGCCTGGAGGGAAGGCCCTGACGTGAGGTGCAGAAGCGGAGCCGCGCAGCAGTTTCCGTGAGGCCGTAGCCTCTGCTCTGCGTGTCTTGAACGGCAGTAGATTTTCCCGGACACCTGGGAGGCTCGCGGGGGCACCCTGTTCCAGGCTGGAACACGGAGTACTCCCGGGCACCCCTGGGTCTGCTGAGCAACATCCAGGCCCGGAGCCCTTTGGAGCCGCTCTCCATACGCCGAGTGTAGGGAAACGCCCTGCACTCTCTCCTGGAGCAGATTCGTTTCCCCACCAAACCCACACTTTCACCAACAGACTTCTGGCACGTCTCACATGCCTTTGAGGTCTTACGCCTTGCCCTCGTCGGAGCTGCCCTGAGAGAACCCTCGGCCTCGCATTCCATCTAGGACCCCCCTGCCGGAAGTCACCCTGCCTCCAAGAGAAAGTCGGCTTGCCTTCTTACTGCGATTTCAGCCCTGTGCTTCCTGTGGCACTGCAGGCTTTGGAATAGCCACAGGCCCCAGAGGCGTAACTAGGCAGGGCATTCCTTGGTTGAGGCAGTTCACTTGACCCAGAACACCCTACTTCGGGGAGTTGGTTCAGGGAAGCAAACGCAGGGTAACATGTGTGTCTTTGGACTGGTTAGAAACCACAGGGAGGTAAGCTGAGTGTGCGCGTGGAAACGGGAGCCTGCTGGAACTATCCTTGCTTTCCCACTTGGAAGGCTGCCTTCATGCTGCCTTGAAGCTGCCTGACGTCCCCTGCTGTTGACAGGCCTGGAAACCCGGTAGAAATGCTTCTGGGAAGAAAATGAGTGTGCTCCGTCTCAACCCGGTGCTTCCATGGCCGCGGTGGTGGTTAGCCTGACAAGCTCCAGAACGAAAGGGAAACTCAACGTGAGAATCTGCCTCCAGTTTAGGCCCTGCGTAGCCGGGCAGGAAGGGCGGCATGCAGCAGTTTCCATGAGTTCTTAGTCACCGTTCGGGTTTATTTTAACGGAATTACCCATTTGAGGACTCCTAGGCCCCTCGGGTGTGCATGCATTTCCCTCCAAGGTCACTGAGGACCTCCAGACACCCCCCACGCCGTGGTCCGGCTGAGCAACATCGAGGCCCATTGCTCTGCCCCTCGGAGGCCCTGTGTGCGTGCCGAGTGATGGGCAACACGCTGCACGTTCCTTGAGGAGAGCTCCATTTCCAGAGCCCTCACACGGCCTCAGGACCAGATTTCTGGTGAGTCCGAAGCTCCCAGGAAATCTTTGTGGTCGCCCTTGCGAGAGCTGCCGTGAGAAAACACACTGCCTACTTCGCGGGCCTCGTACCTGAAGGCACTCTGCTCGAGGAGAACGTCAGCATCTCGCAATGCTGCGTCGCTAACGGGACAGCCAGGTTGAGCACAGGCCTGGAGGGAAGGCCCTGACGTGAGGTGCAGAAGCGGAGCCGCGCAGCAGTTTCCGTGAGGCCGTAGCCTCTGCTCTGCGTGTCTTGAACGGCAGTAGATTTTCCCGGACACCTGGGAGGCTCGCGGGGGCACCCTGTTCCAGGCTGGAACACGGAGTACTCCCGGGCACCCCTGGGTCTGCTGAGCAACATCCAGGCCCGGAGCCCTTTGGAGCCGCTCTCCATACGCCGAGTGTAGGGAAACGCCCTGCACTCTCTCCTGGAGCAGATTCGTTTCCCCACCAAACCCACACTTTCACCAACAGACTTCTGGCACGTCTCACATGCCTTTGAGGTCTTACGCCTTGCCCTCGTCGGAGCTGCCCTGAGAGAACCCTCGGCCTCGCATTCCATCTAGGACCCCCCTGCCGGAAGTCACCCTGCCTCCAAGAGAAAGTCGGCTTGCCTTCTTACTGCGATTTCAGCCCTGTGCTTCCTGTGGCACTGCAGGCTTTGGAATAGCCACAGGCCCCAGAGGCGTAACTAGGCAGGGCATTCCTTGGTTGAGGCAGTTCACTTGACCCAGAACACCCTACTTCGGGGAGTTGGTTCAGGGAAGCAAACGCAGGGTAACATGTGTCTCTTTGGACTGGTTAGAAACCACAGGGAGGTAAGCTGAGTGTGCGCGTGGAAACGGGAGCCTGCTGGAACTATCCTTGCTTTCCCACTTGGAAGGCTGCCTTCATGCTGCCTTGAAGCTGCCTGACGTCCCCTGCTGTTGACAGGCCTGGAAACCCGGTAGAAATGCTTCTGGGAAGAAAATGAGTGTGCTCCGTCTCAACCCGGTGCTTCCATGGCCGCGGTGGTGGTTAGCCTGACAAGCTCCAGAACGAAAGGGAAACTCAACGTGAGAATCTGCCTCCAGTTTAGGCCCTGCGTAGCCGGGCAGGAAGGGCGGCATGCAGCAGTTTCCATGAGTTCTTAGTCACCGTTCGGGTTTATTTTAACGGAATTACCCATTTGAGGACTCCTAGGCCCCTCGGGTGTGCATGCATTTCCCTCCAAGGTCACTGAGGACCTCCAGACACCCCCCACGCCGTGGTCCGGCTGAGCAACATCGAGGCCCATTGCTCTGCCCCTCGGAGGCCCTGTGTGCGTGCCGAGTGATGGGCAACACGCTGCACGTTCCTTGAGGAGAGCTCCATTTCCAGAGCCCTCACACGGCCTCAGGACCAGATTTCTGGTGAGTCCGAAGCTCCCAGGAAATCTTTGTGGTCGCCCTTGCGAGAGCTGCCGTGAGAAAACACACTGCCTACTTCGCGGGCCTCGTACCTGAAGGCACTCTGCTCGAGGAGAACGTCAGCATCTCGCAATGCTGCGTCGCTAACGGGACAGCCAGGTTGAGCACAGGCCTGGAGGGAAGGCCCTGACGTGAGGTGCAGAAGCGGAGCCGCGCAGCAGTTTCCGTGAGGCCGTAGCCTCTGCTCTGCGTGTCTTGAACGGCAGTAGATTTTCCCGGACACCTGGGAGGCTCGCGGGGGCACCCTGTTCCAGGCTGGAACACGGAGTACTCCCGGGCACCCCTGGGTCTGCTGAGCAACATCCAGGCCCGGAGCCCTTTGGAGCCGCTCTCCATACGCCGAGTGTAGGGAAACGCCCTGCACTCTCTCCTGGAGCAGATTCGTTTCCCCACCAAACCCACACTTTCACCAACAGACTTCTGGCACGTCTCACATGCCTTTGAGGTCTTACGCCTTGCCCTCGTCGGAGCTGCCCTGAGAGAACCCTCGGCCTCGCATTCCATCTAGGACCCCCCTGCCGGAAGTCACCCTGCCTCCAAGAGAAAGTCGGCTTGCGTTCTTACTGCGATTTCAGCCCTGTGCTTCCTGTGGCACTGCAGGCTTTGGAATAGCCACAGGCCCCAGAGGCGTAACTAGGCAGGGCATTCCTTGGTTGAGGCAGTTCACTTGACCCAGAACACCCTACTTCGGGGAGTTGGTTCAGGGAAGCAAACGCAGGGTAACATGTGTGTCTTTGGACTGGTTAGAAACCACAGGGAGGTAAGCTGAGTGTGCGCGTGGAAACGGGAGCCTGCTGGAACTATCCTTGCTTTCCCACTTGGAAGGCTGCCTTCATGCTGCCTTGAAGCTGCCTGACGTCCCCTGCTGTTGACAGGCCTGGAAACCCGGTAGAAATGCTTCTGGGAAGAAAATGAGTGTGCTCCGTCTCAACCCGGTGCTTCCATGGCCGCGGTGGTGGTTAGCCTGACAAGCTCCAGAACGAAAGGGAAACTCAACGTGAGAATCTGCCTCCAGTTTAGGCCCTGCGTAGCCGGGCAGGAAGGGCGGCATGCAGCAGTTTCCATGAGTTCTTAGTCACCGTTCGGGTTTATTTTAACGGAATTACCCATTTGAGGACTCCTAGGCCCCTCGGGTGTGCATGCATTTCCCTCCAAGGTCACTGAGGACCTCCAGACACCCCCCACGCCGTGGTCCGGCTGAGCAACATCGAGGCCCATTGCTCTGCCCCTCGGAGGCCCTGTGTGCGTGCCGAGTGATGGGCAACACGCTGCACGTTCCTTGAGGAGAGCTCCATTTCCAGAGCCCTCACACGGCCTCAGGACCAGATTTCTGGTGAGTCCGAAGCTCCCAGGAAATCTTTGTGGTCGCCCTTGCGAGAGCTGCCGTGAGAAAACACACTGCCTACTTCGCGGGCCTCGTACCTGAAGGCACTCTGCTCGAGGAGAACGTCAGCATCTCGCAATGCTGCGTCGCTAACGGGACAGCCAGGTTGAGCACAGGCCTGGAGGGAAGGCCCTGACGTGAGGTGCAGAAGCGGAGCCGCGCAGCAGTTTCCGTGAGGCCGTAGCCTCTGCTCTGCGTGTCTTGAACGGCAGTAGATTTTCCCGGACACCTGGGAGGCTCGCGGGGGCACCCTGTTCCAGGCTGGAACACGGAGTACTCCCGGGCACCCCTGGGTCTGCTGAGCAACATCCAGGCCCGGAGCCCTTTGGAGCCGCTCTCCATACGCCGAGTGTAGGGAAACGCCCTGCACTCTCTCCTGGAGCAGATTCGTTTCCCCACCAAACCCACACTTTCACCAACAGACTTCTGGCACGTCTCACATGCCTTTGAGGTCTTACGCCTTGCCCTCGTCGGAGCTGCCCTGAGAGAACCCTCGGCCTCGCATTCCATCTAGGACCCCCCTGCCGGAAGTCACCCTGCCTCCAAGAGAAAGTCGGCTTGCCTTCTTACTGCGATTTCAGCCCTGTGCTTCCTGTGGCACTGCAGGCTTTGGAATAGCCACAGGCCCCAGAGGCGTAACTAGGCAGGGCATTCCTTGGTTGAGGCAGTTCACTTGACCCAGAACACCCTACTTCGGGGAGTTGGTTCAGGGAAGCAAACGCAGGGTAACATGTGTCTCTTTGGACTGGTTAGAAACCACAGGGAGGTAAGCTGAGTGTGCGCGTGGAAACGGGAGCCTGCTGGAACTATCCTTGCTTTCCCACTTGGAAGGCTGCCTTCATGCTGCCTTGAAGCTGCCTGACGTCCCCTGCTGTTGACAGGCCTGGAAACCCGTTAGAAATGCTTCTGGGAAGAAAATGAGTGTGCTCCGTCTCAACCCGGTGCTTCCATGGCCGCGGTGGTGGTTAGCCTGACAAGCTCCAGAACGAAAGGGAAACTCAACGTGAGAATCTGCCTCCAGTTTAGGCCCTGCGTAGCCGGGCAGGAAGGGCGGCATGCAGCAGTTTCCATGAGTTCTTAGTCACCGTTCGGGTTTATTTTAACGGAATTACCCATTTGAGGACTCCTAGGCCCCTCGGGTGTGCATGCATTTCCCTCCAAGGTCACTGAGGACCTCCAGACACCCCCCACGCCGTGGTCCGGCTGAGCAACATCGAGGCCCATTGCTCTGCCCCTCGGAGGCCCTGTGTGCGTGCCGAGTGATGGGCAACACGCTGCACGTTCCTTGAGGAGAGCTCCATTTCCAGAGCCCTCACACGGCCTCAGGACCAGATTTCTGGTGAGTCCGAAGCTCCCAGGAAATCTTTGTGGTCGCCCTTGCGAGAGCTGCCGTGAGAAAACACTCTGCCTACTTCGCGGGCCTCGTACCTGAAGGCACTCTGCTCGAGGAGAACGTCAGCATCTCGCAATGCTGCGTCGCTAACGGGACAGCCAGGTTGAGCACAGGCCTGGAGGGAAGGCCCTGACGTGAGGTGCAGAAGCGGAGCCGCGCAGCAGTTTCCGTGAGGCCGTAGCCTCTGCTCTGCGTGTCTTGAACGGCAGTAGATTTTCCCGGACACCTGGGAGGCTCGCGGGGGCACCCTGTTCCAGGCTGGAACACGGAGTACTCCCGGGCACCCCTGGGTCTGCTGAGCAACATCCAGGCCCGGAGCCCTTTGGAGCCGCTCTCCATACGCCGAGTGTAGGGAAACGCCCTGCACTCTCTCCTGGAGCAGATTCGTTTCCCCACCAAACCCACACTTTCACCAACAGACTTCTGGCACGTCTCACATGCCTTTGAGGTCTTACGCCTTGCCCTCGTCGGAGCTGCCCTGAGAGAACCCTCGGCCTCGCATTCCATCTAGGACCCCCCTGCCGGAAGTCACCCTGCCTCCAAGAGAAAGTCGGCTTGCCTTCTTACTGCGATTTCAGCCCTGTGCTTCCTGTGGCACTGCAGGCTTTGGAATAGCCACAGGCCCCAGAGGCGTAACTAGGCAGGGCATTCCTTGGTTGAGGCAGTTCACTTGACCCAGAACACCCTACTTCGGGGAGTTGGTTCAGGGAAGCAAACGCAGGGTAACATGTGTCTCTTTGGACTGGTTAGAAACCACAGGGAGGTAAGCTGAGTGTGCGCGTGGAAACGGGAGCCTGCTGGAACTATCCTTGCTTTCCCACTTGGAAGGCTGCCTTCATGCTGCCTTGAAGCTGCCTGACGTCCCCTGCTGTTGACAGGCCTGGAAACCCGGTAGAAATGCTTCTGGGAAGAAAATGAGTGTGCTCCGTCTCAACCCGGTGCTTCCATGGCCGCGGTGGTGGTTAGCCTGACAAGCTCCAGAACGAAAGGGAAACTCAACGTGAGAATCTGCCTCCAGTTTAGGCCCTGCGTAGCCGGGCAGGAAGGGCGGCATGCAGCAGTTTCCATGAGTTCTTAGTCACCGTTCGGGTTTATTTTAACGGAATTACCCATTTGAGGACTCCTAGGCCCCTCGGGTGTGCATGCATTTCCCTCCAAGGTCACTGAGGACCTCCAGACACCCCCCACGCCGTGGTCCGGCTGAGCAACATCGAGGCCCATTGCTCTGCCCCTCGGAGGCCCCGTGTGCGTGCCGAGTGATGGGCAACACGCTGCACGTTCCTTGAGGAGAGCTCCATTTCCAGAGCCCTCACACGGCCTCAGGACCAGATTTCTGGTGAGTCCGAAGCTCCCAGGAAATCTTTGTGGTCGCCCTTGCGAGAGCTGCCGTGAGAAAACACACTGCCTACTTCGCGGGCCTCGTACCTGAAGGCACTCTGCTCGAGGAGAACGTCAGCATCTCGCAATGCTGCGTCGCTAACGGGACAGCCAGGTTGAGCACAGGCCTGGAGGGAAGGCCCTGACGTGAGGTGCAGAAGCGGAGCCGCGCAGCAGTTTCCGTGAGGCCGTAGCCTCTGCTCTGCGTGTCTTGAACGGCAGTAGATTTTCCCGGACACCTGGGAGGCTCGCGGGGGCACCCTGTTCCAGGCTGGAACACGGAGTACTCCCGGGCACCCCTGGGTCTGCTGAGCAACATCCAGGCCCGGAGCCCTTTGGAGCCGCTCTCCATACGCCGAGTGTAGGGAAACGCCCTGCACTCTCTCCTGGAGCAGATTCGTTTCCCCACCAAACCCACACTTTCACCAACAGACTTCTGGCACGTCTCACATGCCTTTGAGGTCTTACGCCTTGCCCTCGTCGGAGCTGCCCTGAGAGAACCCTCGGCCTCGCATTCCATCTAGGACCCCCCTGCCGGAAGTCACCCTGCCTCCAAGAGAAAGTCGGCTTGCCTTCTTACTGCGATTTCAGCCCTGTGCTTCCTGTGGCACTGCAGGCTTTGGAATAGCCACAGGCCCCAGAGGCGTAACTAGGCAGGGCATTCCTTGGTTGAGGCAGTTCACTTGACCCAGAACACCCTACTTCGGGGAGTTGGTTCAGGGAAGCAAACGCAGGGTAACATGTGTCTCTTTGGACTGGTTAGAAACCACAGGGAGGTAAGCTGAGTGTGCGCGTGGAAACGGGAGCCTGCTGGAACTATCCTTGCTTTCCCACTTGGAAGGCTGCCTTCATGCTGCCTTGAAGCTGCCTGACGTCCCCTGCTGTTGACAGGCCTGGAAACCCGTTAGAAATGCTTCTGGGAAGAAAATGAGTGTGCTCCGTCTCAACCCGGTGCTTCCATGGCCGCGGTGGTGGTTAGCCTGACAAGCTCCAGAACGAAAGGGAAACTCAACGTGAGAATCTGCCTCCAGTTTAGGCCCTGCGTAGCCGGGCAGGAAGGGCGGCATGCAGCAGTTTCCATGAGTTCTTAGTCACCGTTCGGGTTTATTTTAACGGAATTACCCATTTGAGGACTCCTAGGCCCCTCGGGTGTGCATGCATTTCCCTCCAAGGTCACTGAGGACCTCCAGACACCCCCCACGCCGTGGTCCGGCTGAGCAACATCGAGGCCCATTGCTCTGCCCCTCGGAGGCCCTGTGTGCGTGCCGAGTGATGGGCAACACGCTGCACGTTCCTTGAGGAGAGCTCCATTTCCAGAGCCCTCACACGGCCTCAGGACCAGATTTCTGGTGAGTCCGAAGCTCCCAGGAAATCTTTGTGGTCGCCCTTGCGAGAGCTGCCGTGAGAAAACACTCTGCCTACTTCGCGGGCCTCGTACCTGAAGGCACTCTGCTCGAGGAGAACGTCAGCATCTCGCAATGCTGCGTCGCTAACGGGACAGCCAGGTTGAGCACAGGCCTGGAGGGAAGGCCCTGACGTGAGGTGCAGAAGCGGAGCCGCGCAGCAGTTTCCGTGAGGCCGTAGCCTCTGCTCTGCGTGTCTTGAACGGCAGTAGATTTTCCCGGACACCTGGGAGGCTCGCGGGGGCACCCTGTTCCAGGCTGGAACACGGAGTACTCCCGGGCACCCCTGGGTCTGCTGAGCAACATCCAGGCCCGGAGCCCTTTGGAGCCGCTCTCCATACGCCGAGTGTAGGGAAACGCCCTGCACTCTCTCCTGGAGCAGATTCGTTTCCCCACCAAACCCACACTTTCACCAACAGACTTCTGGCACGTCTCACATGCCTTTGAGGTCTTACGCCTTGCCCTCGTCGGAGCTGCCCTGAGAGAACCCTCGGCCTCGCATTCCATCTAGGACCCCCCTGCCGGAAGTCACCCTGCCTCCAAGAGAAAGTCGGCTTGCCTTCTTACTGCGATTTCAGCCCTGTGCTTCCTGTGGCACTGCAGGCTTTGGAATAGCCACAGGCCCCAGAGGCGTAACTAGGCAGGGCATTCCTTGGTTGAGGCAGTTCACTTGACCCAGAACACCCTACTTCGGGGAGTTGGTTCAGGGAAGCAAACGCAGGGTAACATGTGTCTCTTTGGACTGGTTAGAAACCACAGGGAGGTAAGCTGAGTGTGCGCGTGGAAACGGGAGCCTGCTGGAACTATCCTTGCTTTCCCACTTGGAAGGCTGCCTTCATGCTGCCTTGAAGCTGCCTGACGTCCCCTGCTGTTGACAGGCCTGGAAACCCGGTAGAAATGCTTCTGGGAAGAAAATGAGTGTGCTCCGTCTCAACCCGGTGCTTCCATGGCCGCGGTGGTGGTTAGCCTGACAAGCTCCAGAACGAAAGGGAAACTCAACGTGAGAATCTGCCTCCAGTTTAGGCCCTGCGTAGCCGGGCAGGAAGGGCGGCATGCAGCAGTTTCCATGAGTTCTTAGTCACCGTTCGGGTTTATTTTAACGGAATTACCCATTTGAGGACTCCTAGGCCCCTCGGGTGTGCATGCATTTCCCTCCAAGGTCACTGAGGACCTCCAGACACCCCCCACGCCGTGGTCCGGCTGAGCAACATCGAGGCCCATTGCTCTGCCCCTCGGAGGCCCCGTGTGCGTGCCGAGTGATGGGCAACACGCTGCACGTTCCTTGAGGAGAGCTCCATTTCCAGAGCCCTCACACGGCCTCAGGACCAGATTTCTGGTGAGTCCGAAGCTCCCAGGAAATCTTTGTGGTCGCCCTTGCGAGAGCTGCCGTGAGAAAACACTCTGCCTACTTCGCGGGCCTCGTACCTGAAGGCACTCTGCTCGAGGAGAACGTCAGCATCTCGCAATGCTGCGTCGCTAACGGGACAGCCAGGTTGAGCACAGGCCTGGAGGGAAGGCCCTGACGTGAGGTGCAGAAGCGGAGCCGCGCAGCAGTTTCCGTGAGGCCGTAGCCTCTGCTCTGCGTGTCTTGAACGGCAGTAGATTTTCCCGGACACCTGGGAGGCTCGCGGGGGCACCCTGTTCCAGGCTGGAACACGGAGTACTCCCGGGCACCCCTGGGTCTGCTGAGCAACATCCAGGCCCGGAGCCCTTTGGAGCCGCTCTCCATACGCCGAGTGTAGGGAAACGCCCTGCACTCTCTCCTGGAGCAGATTCGTTTCCCCACCAAACCCACACTTTCACCAACAGACTTCTGGCACGTCTCACATGCCTTTGAGGTCTTACGCCTTGCCCTCGTCGGAGCTGCCCTGAGAGAACCCTCGGCCTCGCATTCCATCTAGGACCCCCCTGCCGGAAGTCACCCTGCCTCCAAGAGAAAGTCGGCTTGCCTTCTTACTGCGATTTCAGCCCTGTGCTTCCTGTGGCACTGCAGGCTTTGGAATAGCCACAGGCCCCAGAGGCGTAACTAGGCAGGGCATTCCTTGGTTGAGGCAGTTCACTTGACCCAGAACACCCTACTTCGGGGAGTTGGTTCAGGGAAGCAAACGCAGGGTAACATGTGTCTCTTTGGACTGGTTAGAAACCACAGGGAGGTAAGCTGAGTGTGCGCGTGGAAACGGGAGCCTGCTGGAACTATCCTTGCTTTCCCACTTGGAAGGCTGCCTTCATGCTGCCTTGAAGCTGCCTGACGTCCCCTGCTGTTGACAGGCCTGGAAACCCGGTAGAAATGCTTCTGGGAAGAAAATGAGTGTGCTCCGTCTCAACCCGGTGCTTCCATGGCCGCGGTGGTGGTTAGCCTGACAAGCTCCAGAACGAAAGGGAAACTCAACGTGAGAATCTGCCTCCAGTTTAGGCCCTGCGTAGCCGGGCAGGAAGGGCGGCATGCAGCAGTTTCCATGAGTTCTTAGTCACCGTTCGGGTTTATTTTAACGGAATTACCCATTTGAGGACTCCTAGGCCCCTCGGGTGTGCATGCATTTCCCTCCAAGGTCACTGAGGACCTCCAGACACCCCCCACGCCGTGGTCCGGCTGAGCAACATCGAGGCCCATTGCTCTGCCCCTCGGAGGCCCCGTGTGCGTGCCGAGTGATGGGCAACACGCTGCACGTTCCTTGAGGAGAGCTCCATTTCCAGAGCCCTCACACGGCCTCAGGACCAGATTTCTGGTGAGTCCGAAGCTCCCAGGAAATCTTTGTGGTCGCCCTTGCGAGAGCTGCCGTGAGAAAACACACTGCCTACTTCGCGGGCCTCGTACCTGAAGGCACTCTGCTCGAGGAGAACGTCAGCATCTCGCAATGCTGCGTCGCTAACGGGACAGCCAGGTTGAGCACAGGCCTGGAGGGAAGGCCCTGACGTGAGGTGCAGAAGCGGAGCCGCGCAGCAGTTTCCGTGAGGCCGTAGCCTCTGCTCTGCGTGTCTTGAACGGCAGTAGATTTTCCCGGACACCTGGGAGGCTCGCGGGGGCACCCTGTTCCAGGCTGGAACACGGAGTACTCCCGGGCACCCCTGGGTCTGCTGAGCAACATCCAGGCCCGGAGCCCTTTGGAGCCGCTCTCCATACGCCGAGTGTAGGGAAACGCCCTGCACTCTCTCCTGGAGCAGATTCGTTTCCCCACCAAACCCACACTTTCACCAACAGACTTCTGGCACGTCTCACATGCCTTTGAGGTCTTACGCCTTGCCCTCGTCGGAGCTGCCCTGAGAGAACCCTCGGCCTCGCATTCCATCTAGGACCCCCCTGCCGGAAGTCACCCTGCCTCCAAGAGAAAGTCGGCTTGCCTTCTTACTGCGATTTCAGCCCTGTGCTTCCTGTGGCACTGCAGGCTTTGGAATAGCCACAGGCCCCAGAGGCGTAACTAGGCAGGGCATTCCTTGGTTGAGGCAGTTCACTTGACCCAGAACACCCTACTTCGGGGAGTTGGTTCAGGGAAGCAAACGCAGGGTAACATGTGTCTCTTTGGACTGGTTAGAAACCACAGGGAGGTAAGCTGAGTGTGCGCGTGGAAACGGGAGCCTGCTGGAACTATCCTTGCTTTCCCACTTGGAAGGCTGCCTTCATGCTGCCTTGAAGCTGCCTGACGTCCCCTGCTGTTGACAGGCCTGGAAACCCGGTAGAAATGCTTCTGGGAAGAAAATGAGTGTGCTCCGTCTCAACCCGGTGCTTCCATGGCCGCGGTGGTGGTTAGCCTGACAAGCTCCAGAACGAAAGGGAAACTCAACGTGAGAATCTGCCTCCAGTTTAGGCCCTGCGTAGCCGGGCAGGAAGGGCGGCATGCAGCAGTTTCCATGAGTTCTTAGTCACCGTTCGGGTTTATTTTAACGGAATTACCCATTTGAGGACTCCTAGGCCCCTCGGGTGTGCATGCATTTCCCTCCAAGGTCACTGAGGACCTCCAGACACCCCCCACGCCGTGGTCCGGCTGAGCAACATCGAGGCCCATTGCTCTGCCCCTCGGAGGCCCCGTGTGCGTGCCGAGTGATGGGCAACACGCTGCACGTTCCTTGAGGAGAGCTCCATTTCCAGAGCCCTCACACGGCCTCAGGACCAGATTTCTGGTGAGTCCGAAGCTCCCAGGAAATCTTTGTGGTCGCCCTTGCGAGAGCTGCCGTGCGAAAACACTCTGCCTACTTCGCGGGCCTCGTACCTGAAGGCACTCTGCTCGAGGAGAACGTCAGCATCTCGCAATGCTGCGTCGCTAACGGGACAGCCAGGTTGAGCACAGGCCTGGAGGGAAGGCCCTGACGTGAGGTGCAGAAGCGGAGCCGCGCAGCAGTTTCCGTGAGGCCGTAGCCTCTGCTCTGCGTGTCTTGAACGGCAGTAGATTTTCCCGGACACCTGGGAGGCTCGCGGGGGCACCCTGTTCCAGGCTGGAACACGGAGTACTCCCGGGCACCCCTGGGTCTGCTGAGCAACATCCAGGCCCGGAGCCCTTTGGAGCCGCTCTCCATACGCCGAGTGTAGGGAAACGCCCTGCACTCTCTCCTGGAGCAGATTCGTTTCCCCACCAAACCCACACTTTCACCAACAGACTTCTGGCACGTCTCACATGCCTTTGAGGTCTTACGCCTTGCCCTCGTCGGAGCTGCCCTGAGAGAACCCTCGGCCTCGCATTCCATCTAGGACCCCCCTGCCGGAAGTCACCCTGCCTCCAAGAGAAAGTCGGCTTGCCTTCTTACTGCGATTTCAGCCCTGTGCTTCCTGTGGCACTGCAGGCTTTGGAATAGCCACAGGCCCCAGAGGCGTAACTAGGCAGGGCATTCCTTGGTTGAGGCAGTTCACTTGACCCAGAACACCCTACTTCGGGGAGTTGGTTCAGGGAAGCAAACGCAGGGTAACATGTGTCTCTTTGGACTGGTTAGAAACCACAGGGAGGTAAGCTGAGTGTGCGCGTGGAAACGGGAGCCTGCTGGAACTATCCTTGCTTTCCCACTTGGAAGGCTGCCTTCATGCTGCCTTGAAGCTGCCTGACGTCCCCTGCTGTTGACAGGCCTGGAAACCCGGTAGAAATGCTTCTGGGAAGAAAATGAGTGTGCTCCGTCTCAACCCGGTGCTTCCATGGCCGCGGTGGTGGTTAGCCTGACAAGCTCCAGAACGAAAGGGAAACTCAACGTGAGAATCTGCCTCCAGTTTAGGCCCTGCGTAGCCGGGCAGGAAGGGCGGCATGCAGCAGTTTCCATGAGTTCTTAGTCACCGTTCGGGTTTATTTTAACGGAATTACCCATTTGAGGACTCCTAGGCCCCTCGGGTGTGCATGCATTTCCCTCCAAGGTCACTGAGGACCTCCAGACACCCCCCACGCCGTGGTCCGGCTGAGCAACATCGAGGCCCATTGCTCTGCCCCTCGGAGGCCCTGTGTGCGTGCCGAGTGATGGGCAACACGCTGCACGTTCCTTGAGGAGAGCTCCATTTCCAGAGCCCTCACACGGCCTCAGGACCAGATTTCTGGTGAGTCCGAAGCTCCCAGGAAATCTTTGTGGTCGCCCTTGCGAGAGCTGCCGTGAGAAAACACTCTGCCTACTTCGCGGGCCTCGTACCTGAAGGCACTCTGCTCGAGGAGAACGTCAGCATCTCGCAATGCTGCGTCGCTAACGGGACAGCCAGGTTGAGCACAGGCCTGGAGGGAAGGCCCTGACGTGAGGTGCAGAAGCGGAGCCGCGCAGCAGTTTCCGTGAGGCCGTAGCCTCTGCTCTGCGTGTCTTGAACGGCAGTAGATTTTCCCGGACACCTGGGAGGCTCGCGGGGGCACCCTGTTCCAGGCTGGAACACGGAGTACTCCCGGGCACCCCTGGGTCTGCTGAGCAACATCCAGGCCCGGAGCCCTTTGGAGCCGCTCTCCATACGCCGAGTGTAGGGAAACGCCCTGCACTCTCTCCTGGAGCAGATTCGTTTCCCCACCAAACCCACACTTTCACCAACAGACTTCTGGCACGTCTCACATGCCTTTGAGGTCTTACGCCTTGCCCTCGTCGGAGCTGCCCTGAGAGAACCCTCGGCCTCGCATTCCATCTAGGACCCCCCTGCCGGAAGTCACCCTGCCTCCAAGAGAAAGTCGGCTTGCCTTCTTACTGCGATTTCAGCCCTGTGCTTCCTGTGGCACTGCAGGCTTTGGAATAGCCACAGGCCCCAGAGGCGTAACTAGGCAGGGCATTCCTTGGTTGAGGCAGTTCACTTGACCCAGAACACCCTACTTCGGGGAGTTGGTTCAGGGAAGCAAACGCAGGGTAACATGTGTCTCTTTGGACTGGTTAGAAACCACAGGGAGGTAAGCTGAGTGTGCGCGTGGAAACGGGAGCCTGCTGGAACTATCCTTGCTTTCCCACTTGGAAGGCTGCCTTCATGCTGCCTTGAAGCTGCCTGACGTCCCCTGCTGTTGACAGGCCTGGAAACCCGGTAGAAATGCTTCTGGGAAGAAAATGAGTGTGCTCCGTCTCAACCCGGTGCTTCCATGGCCGCGGTGGTGGTTAGCCTGACAAGCTCCAGAACGAAAGGGAAACTCAACGTGAGAATCTGCCTCCAGTTTAGGCCCTGCGTAGCCGGGCAGGAAGGGCGGCATGCAGCAGTTTCCATGAGTTCTTAGTCACCGTTCGGGTTTATTTTAACGGAATTACCCATTTGAGGACTCCTAGGCCCCTCGGGTGTGCATGCATTTCCCTCCAAGGTCACTGAGGACCTCCAGACACCCCCCACGCCGTGGTCCGGCTGAGCAACATCGAGGCCCATTGCTCTGCCCCTCGGAGGCCCCGTGTGCGTGCCGAGTGATGGGCAACACGCTGCACGTTCCTTGAGGAGAGCTCCATTTCCAGAGCCCTCACACGGCCTCAGGACCAGATTTCTGGTGAGTCCGAAGCTCCCAGGAAATCTTTGTGGTCGCCCTTGCGAGAGCTGCCGTGAGAAAACACACTGCCTACTTCGCGGGCCTCGTACCTGAAGGCACTCTGCTCGAGGAGAACGTCAGCATCTCGCAATGCTGCGTCGCTAACGGGACAGCCAGGTTGAGCACAGGCCTGGAGGGAAGGCCCTGACGTGAGGTGCAGAAGCGGAGCCGCGCAGCAGTTTCCGTGAGGCCGTAGCCTCTGCTCTGCGTGTCTTGAACGGCAGTAGATTTTCCCGGACACCTGGGAGGCTCGCGGGGGCACCCTGTTCCAGGCTGGAACACGGAGTACTCCCGGGCACCCCTGGGTCTGCTGAGCAACATCCAGGCCCGGAGCCCTTTGGAGCCGCTCTCCATACGCCGAGTGTAGGGAAACGCCCTGCACTCTCTCCTGGAGCAGATTCGTTTCCCCACCAAACCCACACTTTCACCAACAGACTTCTGGCACGTCTCACATGCCTTTGAGGTCTTACGCCTTGCCCTCGTCGGAGCTGCCCTGAGAGAACCCTCGGCCTCGCATTCCATCTAGGACCCCCCTGCCGGAAGTCACCCTGCCTCCAAGAGAAAGTCGGCTTGCCTTCTTACTGCGATTTCAGCCCTGTGCTTCCTGTGGCACTGCAGGCTTTGGAATAGCCACAGGCCCCAGAGGCGTAACTAGGCAGGGCATTCCTTGGTTGAGGCAGTTCACTTGACCCAGAACACCCTACTTCGGGGAGTTGGTTCAGGGAAGCAAACGCAGGGTAACATGTGTCTCTTTGGACTGGTTAGAAACCACAGGGAGGTAAGCTGAGTGTGCGCGTGGAAACGGGAGCCTGCTGGAACTATCCTTGCTTTCCCACTTGGAAGGCTGCCTTCATGCTGCCTTGAAGCTGCCTGACGTCCCCTGCTGTTGACAGGCCTGGAAACCCGGTAGAAATGCTTCTGGGAAGAAAATGAGTGTGCTCCGTCTCAACCCGGTGCTTCCATGGCCGCGGTGGTGGTTAGCCTGACAAGCTCCAGAACGAAAGGGAAACTCAACGTGAGAATCTGCCTCCAGTTTAGGCCCTGCGTAGCCGGGCAGGAAGGGCGGCATGCAGCAGTTTCCATGAGTTCTTAGTCACCGTTCGGGTTTATTTTAACGGAATTACCCATTTGAGGACTCCTAGGCCCCTCGGGTGTGCATGCATTTCCCTCCAAGGTCACTGAGGACCTCCAGACACCCCCCACGCCGTGGTCCGGCTGAGCAACATCGAGGCCCATTGCTCTGCCCCTCGGAGGCCCCGTGTGCGTGCCGAGTGATGGGCAACACGCTGCACGTTCCTTGAGGAGAGCTCCATTTCCAGAGCCCTCACACGGCCTCAGGACCAGATTTCTGGTGAGTCCGAAGCTCCCAGGAAATCTTTGTGGTCGCCCTTGCGAGAGCTGCCGTGCGAAAACACTCTGCCTACTTCGCGGGCCTCGTACCTGAAGGCACTCTGCTCGAGGAGAACGTCAGCATCTCGCAATGCTGCGTCGCTAACGGGACAGCCAGGTTGAGCACAGGCCTGGAGGGAAGGCCCTGACGTGAGGTGCAGAAGCGGAGCCGCGCAGCAGTTTCCGTGAGGCCGTAGCCTCTGCTC
The DNA here is from genome assembly GCF_963455315.2 of Globicephala melas. NCBI lineage: Eukaryota > Metazoa > Chordata > Mammalia > Artiodactyla > Delphinidae > Globicephala > Globicephala melas. Next base: position 12,557 of record NW_027207528.1, on the reverse strand, counting down.
TGCGTGTCTTGAACGGCAGTAGATTTTCCCGGACACCTGGGAGGCTCGCGGGGGCACCCTGTTCCAGGCTGGAACACGGAGTACTCCCGGGCACCCCTGGGTCTGCTGAGCAACATCCAGGCCCGGAGCCCTTTGGAGCCGCTCTCCATACGCCGAGTGTAGGGAAACGCCCTGCACTCTCTCCTGGAGCAGATTCGTTTCCCCACCAAACCCACACTTTCACCAACAGACTTCTGGCACGTCTCACATGCCTTTGAGGTCTTACGCCTTGCCCTCGTCGGAGCTGCCCTGAGAGAACCCTCGGCCTCGCATTCCATCTAGGACCCCCCTGCCGGAAGTCACCCTGCCTCCAAGAGAAAGTCGGCTTGCCTTCTTACTGCGATTTCAGCCCTGTGCTTCCTGTGGCACTGCAGGCTTTGGAATAGCCACAGGCCCCAGAGGCGTAACTAGGCAGGGCATTCCTTGGTTGAGGCAGTTCACTTGACCCAGAACACCCTACTTCGGGGAGTTGGTTCAGGGAAGCAAACGCAGGGTAACATGTGTCTCTTTGGACTGGTTAGAAACCACAGGGAGGTAAGCTGAGTGTGCGCGTGGAAACGGGAGCCTGCTGGAACTATCCTTGCTTTCCCACTTGGAAGGCTGCCTTCATGCTGCCTTGAAGCTGCCTGACGTCCCCTGCTGTTGACAGGCCTGGAAACCCGGTAGAAATGCTTCTGGGAAGAAAATGAGTGTGCTCCGTCTCAACCCGGTGCTTCCATGGCCGCGGTGGTGGTTAGCCTGACAAGCTCCAGAACGAAAGGGAAACTCAACGTGAGAATCTGCCTCCAGTTTAGGCCCTGCGTAGCCGGGCAGGAAGGGCGGCATGCAGCAGTTTCCATGAGTTCTTAGTCACCGTTCGGGTTTATTTTAACGGAATTACCCATTTGAGGACTCCTAGGCCCCTCGGGTGTGCATGCATTTCCCTCCAAGGTCACTGAGGACCTCCAGACACCCCCCACGCCGTGGTCCGGCTGAGCAACATCGAGGCCCATTGCTCTGCCCCTCGGAGGCCCTGTGTGCGTGCCGAGTGATGGGCAACACGCTGCACGTTCCTTGAGGAGAGCTCCATTTCCAGAGCCCTCACACGGCCTCAGGACCAGATTTCTGGTGAGTCCGAAGCTCCCAGGAAATCTTTGTGGTCGCCCTTGCGAGAGCTGCCGTGAGAAAACACTCTGCCTACTTCGCGGGCCTCGTACCTGAAGGCACTCTGCTCGAGGAGAACGTCAGCATCTCGCAATGCTGCGTCGCTAACGGGACAGCCAGGTTGAGCACAGGCCTGGAGGGAAGGCCCTGACGTGAGGTGCAGAAGCGGAGCCGCGCAGCAGTTTCCGTGAGGCCGTAGCCTCTGCTCTGCGTGTCTTGAACGGCAGTAGATTTTCCCGGACACCTGGGAGGCTCGCGGGGGCACCCTGTTCCAGGCTGGAACACGGAGTACTCCCGGGCACCCCTGGGTCTGCTGAGCAACATCCAGGCCCGGAGCCCTTTGGAGCCGCTCTCCATACGCCGAGTGTAGGGAAACGCCCTGCACTCTCTCCTGGAGCAGATTCGTTTCCCCACCAAACCCACACTTTCACCAACAGACTTCTGGCACGTCTCACATGCCTTTGAGGTCTTACGCCTTGCCCTCGTCGGAGCTGCCCTGAGAGAACCCTCGGCCTCGCATTCCATCTAGGACCCCCCTGCCGGAAGTCACCCTGCCTCCAAGAGAAAGTCGGCTTGCGTTCTTACTGCGATTTCAGCCCTGTGCTTCCTGTGGCACTGCAGGCTTTGGAATAGCCACAGGCCCCAGAGGCGTAACTAGGCAGGGCATTCCTTGGTTGAGGCAGTTCACTTGACCCAGAACACCCTACTTCGGGGAGTTGGTTCAGGGAAGCAAACGCAGGGTAACATGTGTCTCTTTGGACTGGTTAGAAACCACAGGGAGGTAAGCTGAGTGTGCGCGTGGAAACGGGAGCCTGCTGGAACTACCCTTGCTTTCCCACTTGGAAGGCTGCCTTCATGCTGCCTTGAAGCTGCCTGACGTCCCCTGCTGTTGACAGGCCTGGAAACCCGGTAGAAATGCTTCTGGGAAGAAAATGAGTGTGCTCCGTCTCAACCCGGTGCTTCCATGGCCGCGGTGGTGGTTAGCCTGACAAGCTCCAGAACGAAAGGGAAACTCAACGTGAGAATCTGCCTCCAGTTTAGGCCCTGCGTAGCCGGGCAGGAAGGGCGGCATGCAGCAGTTTCCATGAGTTCTTAGTCACCGTTCGGGTTTATTTTAACGGAATTACCCATTTGAGGACTCCTAGGCCCCTCGGGTGTGCATGCATTTCCCTCCAAGGTCACTGAGGACCTCCAGACACCCCCCACGCCGTGGTCCGGCTGAGCAACATCGAGGCCCATTGCTCTGCCCCTCGGAGGCCCTGTGTGCGTGCCGAGTGATGGGCAACACGCTGCACGTTCCTTGAGGAGAGCTCCATTTCCAGAGCCCTCACACGGCCTCAGGACCAGATTTCTGGTGAGTCCGAAGCTCCCAGGAAATCTTTGTGGTCGCCCTTGCGAGAGCTGCCGTGAGAAAACACTCTGCCTACTTCGCGGGCCTCGTACCTGAAGGCACTCTGCTCGAGGAGAACGTCAGCATCTCGCAATGCTGCGTCGCTAACGGGACAGCCAGGTTGAGCACAGGCCTGGAGGGAAGGCCCTGACGTGAGGTGCAGAAGCGGAGCCGCGCAGCAGTTTCCGTGAGGCCGTAGCCTCTGCTCTGCGTGTCTTGAACGGCAGTAGATTTTCCCGGACACCTGGGAGGCTCGCGGGGGCACCCTGTTCCAGGCTGGAACACGGAGTACTCCCGGGCACCCCTGGGTCTGCTGAGCAACATCCAGGCCCGGAGCCCTTTGGAGCCGCTCTCCATACGCCGAGTGTAGGGAAACGCCCTGCACTCTCTCCTGGAGCAGATTCGTTTCCCCACCAAACCCACACTTTCACCAACAGACTTCTGGCACGTCTCACATGCCTTTGAGGTCTTACGCCTTGCCCTCGTCGGAGCTGCCCTGAGAGAACCCTCGGCCTCGCATTCCATCTAGGACCCCCCTGCCGGAAGTCACCCTGCCTCCAAGAGAAAGTCGGCTTGCGTTCTTACTGCGATTTCAGCCCTGTGCTTCCTGTGGCACTGCAGGCTTTGGAATAGCCACAGGCCCCAGAGGCGTAACTAGGCAGGGCATTCCTTGGTTGAGGCAGTTCACTTGACCCAGAACACCCTACTTCGGGGAGTTGGTTCAGGGAAGCAAACGCAGGGTAACATGTGTCTCTTTGGACTGGTTAGAAACCACAGGGAGGTAAGCTGAGTGTGCGCGTGGAAACGGGAGCCTGCTGGAACTACCCTTGCTTTCCCACTTGGAAGGCTGCCTTCATGCTGCCTTGAAGCTGCCTGACGTCCCCTGCTGTTGACAGGCCTGGAAACCCGGTAGAAATGCTTCTGGGAAGAAAATGAGTGTGCTCCGTCTCAACCCGGTGCTTCCATGGCCGCGGTGGTGGTTAGCCTGACAAGCTCCAGAACGAAAGGGAAACTCAACGTGAGAATCTGCCTCCAGTTTAGGCCCTGCGTAGCCGGGCAGGAAGGGCGGCATGCAGCAGTTTCCATGAGTTCTTAGTCACCGTTCGGGTTTATTTTAACGGAATTACCCATTTGAGGACTCCTAGGCCCCTCGGGTGTGCATGCATTTCCCTCCAAGGTCACTGAGGACCTCCAGACACCCCCCACGCCGTGGTCCGGCTGAGCAACATCGAGGCCCATTGCTCTGCCCCTCGGAGGCCCCGTGTGCGTGCCGAGTGATGGGCAACACGCTGCACGTTCCTTGAGGAGAGCTCCATTTCCAGAGCCCTCACACGGCCTCAGGACCAGATTTCTGGTGAGTCCGAAGCTCCCAGGAAATCTTTGTGGTCGCCCTTGCGAGAGCTGCCGTGAGAAAACACTCTGCCTACTTCGCGGGCCTCGTACCTGAAGGCACTCTGCTCGAGGAGAACGTCAGCATCTCGCAATGCTGCGTCGCTAACGGGACAGCCAGGTTGAGCACAGGCCTGGAGGGAAGGCCCTGACGTGAGGTGCAGAAGCGGAGCCGCGCAGCAGTTTCCGTGAGGCCGTAGCCTCTGCTCTGCGTGTCTTGAACGGCAGTAGATTTTCCCGGACACCTGGGAGGCTCGCGGGGGCACCCTGTTCCAGGCTGGAACACGGAGTACTCCCGGGCACCCCTGGGTCTGCTGAGCAACATCCAGGCCCGGAGCCCTTTGGAGCCGCTCTCCATACGCCGAGTGTAGGGAAACGCCCTGCACTCTCTCCTGGAGCAGATTCGTTTCCCCACCAAACCCACACTTTCACCAACAGACTTCTGGCACGTCTCACATGCCTTTGAGGTCTTACGCCTTGCCCTCGTCGGAGCTGCCCTGAGAGAACCCTCGGCCTCGCATTCCATCTAGGACCCCCCTGCCGGAAGTCACCCTGCCTCCAAGAGAAAGTCGGCTTGCGTTCTTACTGCGATTTCAGCCCTGTGCTTCCTGTGGCACTGCAGGCTTTGGAATAGCCACAGGCCCCAGAGGCGTAACTAGGCAGGGCATTCCTTGGTTGAGGCAGTTCACTTGACCCAGAACACCCTACTTCGGGGAGTTGGTTCAGGGAAGCAAACGCAGGGTAACATGTGTCTCTTTGGACTGGTTAGAAACCACAGGGAGGTAAGCTGAGTGTGCGCGTGGAAACGGGAGCCTGCTGGAACTACCCTTGCTTTCCCACTTGGAAGGCTGCCTTCATGCTGCCTTGAAGCTGCCTGACGTCCCCTGCTGTTGACAGGCCTGGAAACCCGGTAGAAATGCTTCTGGGAAGAAAATGAGTGTGCTCCGTCTCAACCCGGTGCTTCCATGGCCGCGGTGGTGGTTAGCCTGACAAGCTCCAGAACGAAAGGGAAACTCAACGTGAGAATCTGCCTCCAGTTTAGGCCCTGCGTAGCCGGGCAGGAAGGGCGGCATGCAGCAGTTTCCATGAGTTCTTAGTCACCGTTCGGGTTTATTTTAACGGAATTACCCATTTGAGGACTCCTAGGCCCCTCGGGTGTGCATGCATTTCCCTCCAAGGTCACTGAGGACCTCCAGACACCCCCCACGCCGTGGTCCGGCTGAGCAACATCGAGGCCCATTGCTCTGCCCCTCGGAGGCCCTGTGTGCGTGCCGAGTGATGGGCAACACGCTGCACGTTCCTTGAGGAGAGCTCCATTTCCAGAGCCCTCACACGGCCTCAGGACCAGATTTCTGGTGAGTCCGAAGCTCCCAGGAAATCTTTGTGGTCGCCCTTGCGAGAGCTGCCGTGAGAAAACACTCTGCCTACTTCGCGGGCCTCGTACCTGAAGGCACTCTGCTCGAGGAGAACGTCAGCATCTCGCAATGCTGCGTCGCTAACGGGACAGCCAGGTTGAGCACAGGCCTGGAGGGAAGGCCCTGACGTGAGGTGCAGAAGCGGAGCCGCGCAGCAGTTTCCGTGAGGCCGTAGCCTCTGCTCTGCGTGTCTTGAACGGCAGTAGATTTTCCCGGACACCTGGGAGGCTCGCGGGGGCACCCTGTTCCAGGCTGGAACACGGAGTACTCCCGGGCACCCCTGGGTCTGCTGAGCAACATCCAGGCCCGGAGCCCTTTGGAGCCGCTCTCCATACGCCGAGTGTAGGGAAACGCCCTGCACTCTCTCCTGGAGCAGATTCGTTTCCCCACCAAACCCACACTTTCACCAACAGACTTCTGGCACGTCTCACATGCCTTTGAGGTCTTACGCCTTGCCCTCGTCTGAGCTGCCCTGAGAGAACCCTCGGCCTCGCATTCCATCTAGGACCCCCCTGCCGGAAGTCACCCTGCCTCCAAGAGAAAGTCGGCTTGCGTTCTTACTGCGATTTCAGCCCTGTGCTTCCTGTGGCACTGCAGGCTTTGGAATAGCCACAGGCCCCAGAGGCGTAACTAGGCAGGGCATTCCTTGGTTGAGGCAGTTCACTTGACCCAGAACACCCTACTTCGGGGAGTTGGTTCAGGGAAGCAAACGCAGGGTAACATGTGTCTCTTTGGACTGGTTAGAAACCACAGGGAGGTAAGCTGAGTGTGCGCGTGGAAACGGGAGCCTGCTGGAACTATCCTTGCTTTCCCACTTGGAAGGCTGCCTTCATGCTGCCTTGAAGCTGCCTGACGTCCCCTGCTGTTGACAGGCCTGGAAACCCGGTAGAAATGCTTCTGGGAAGAAAATGAGTGTGCTCCGTCTCAACCCGGTGCTTCCATGGCCGCGGTGGTGGTTAGCCTGACAAGCTCCAGAACGAAAGGGAAACTCAACGTGAGAATCTGCCTCCAGTTTAGGCCCTGCGTAGCCGGGCAGGAAGGGCGGCATGCAGCAGTTTCCATGAGTTCTTAGTCACCGTTCGGGTTTATTTTAACGGAATTACCCATTTGAGGACTCCTAGGCCCCTCGGGTGTGCATGCATTTCCCTCCAAGGTCACTGAGGACCTCCAGACACCCCCCACGCCGTGGTCCGGCTGAGCAACATCGAGGCCCATTGCTCTGCCCCTCGGAGGCCCTGTGTGCGTGCCGAGTGATGGGCAACACGCTGCACGTTCCTTGAGGAGAGCTCCATTTCCAGAGCCCTCACACGGCCTCAGGACCAGATTTCTGGTGAGTCCGAAGCTCCCAGGAAATCTTTGTGGTCGCCCTTGCGAGAGCTGCCGTGAGAAAACACTCTGCCTACTTCGCGGGCCTCGTACCTGAAGGCACTCTGCTCGAGGAGAACGTCAGCATCTCGCAATGCTGCGTCGCTAACGGGACAGCCAGGTTGAGCACAGGCCTGGAGGGAAGGCCCTGACGTGAGGTGCAGAAGCGGAGCCGCGCAGCAGTTTCCGTGAGGCCGTAGCCTCTGCTCTGCGTGTCTTGAACGGCAGTAGATTTTCCCGGACACCTGGGAGGCTCGCGGGGGCACCCTGTTCCAGGCTGGAACACGGAGTACTCCCGGGCACCCCTGGGTCTGCTGAGCAACATCCAGGCCCGGAGCCCTTTGGAGCCGCTCTCCATACGCCGAGTGTAGGGAAACGCCCTGCACTCTCTCCTGGAGCAGATTCGTTTCCCCACCAAACCCACACTTTCACCAACAGACTTCTGGCACGTCTCACATGCCTTTGAGGTCTTACGCCTTGCCCTCGTCGGAGCTGCCCTGAGAGAACCCTCGGCCTCGCATTCCATCTAGGACCCCCCTGCCGGAAGTCACCCTGCCTCCAAGAGAAAGTCGGCTTGCGTTCTTACTGCGATTTCAGCCCTGTGCTTCCTGTGGCACTGCAGGCTTTGGAATAGCCACAGGCCCCAGAGGCGTAACTAGGCAGGGCATTCCTTGGTTGAGGCAGTTCACTTGACCCAGAACACCCTACTTCGGGGAGTTGGTTCAGGGAAGCAAACGCAGGGTAACATGTGTCTCTTTGGACTGGTTAGAAACCACAGGGAGGTAAGCTGAGTGTGCGCGTGGAAACGGGAGCCTGCTGGAACTATCCTTGCTTTCCCACTTGGAAGGCTGCCTTCATGCTGCCTTGAAGCTGCCTGACGTCCCCTGCTGTTGACAGGCCTGGAAACCCGGTAGAAATGCTTCTGGGAAGAAAATGAGTGTGCTCCGTCTCAACCCGGTGCTTCCATGGCCGCGGTGGTGGTTAGCCTGACAAGCTCCAGAACGAAAGGGAAACTCAACGTGAGAATCTGCCTCCAGTTTAGGCCCTGCGTAGCCGGGCAGGAAGGGCGGCATGCAGCAGTTTCCATGAGTTCTTAGTCACCGTTCGGGTTTATTTTAACGGAATTACCCATTTGAGGACTCCTAGGCCCCTCGGGTGTGCATGCATTTCCCTCCAAGGTCACTGAGGACCTCCAGACACCCCCCACGCCGTGGTCCGGCTGAGCAACATCGAGGCCCATTGCTCTGCCCCTCGGAGGCCCTGTGTGCGTGCCGAGTGATGGGCAACACGCTGCACGTTCCTTGAGGAGAGCTCCATTTCCAGAGCCCTCACACGGCCTCAGGACCAGATTTCTGGTGAGTCCGAAGCTCCCAGGAAATCTTTGTGGTCGCCCTTGCGAGAGCTGCCGTGAGAAAACACACTGCCTACTTCGCGGGCCTCGTACCTGAAGGCACTCTGCTCGAGGAGAACGTCAGCATCTCGCAATGCTGCGTCGCTAACGGGACAGCCAGGTTGAGCACAGGCCTGGAGGGAAGGCCCTGACGTGAGGTGCAGAAGCGGAGCCGCGCAGCAGTTTCCGTGAGGCCGTAGCCTCTGCTCTGCGTGTCTTGAACGGCAGTAGATTTTCCCGGACACCTGGGAGGCTCGCGGGGGCACCCTGTTCCAGGCTGGAACACGGAGTACTCCCGGGCACCCCTGGGTCTGCTGAGCAACATCCAGGCCCGGAGCCCTTTGGAGCCGCTCTCCATACGCCGAGTGTAGGGAAACGCCCTGCACTCTCTCCTGGAGCAGATTCGTTTCCCCACCAAACCCACACTTTCACCAACAGACTTCTGGCACGTCTCACATGCCTTTGAGGTCTTACGCCTTGCCCTCGTCGGAGCTGCCCTGAGAGAACCCTCGGCCTCGCATTCCATCTAGGACCCCCCTGCCGGAAGTCACCCTGCCTCCAAGAGAAAGTCGGCTTGCCTTCTTACTGCGATTTCAGCCCTGTGCTTCCTGTGGCACTGCAGGCTTTGGAATAGCCACAGGCCCCAGAGGCGTAACTAGGCAGGGCATTCCTTGGTTGAGGCAGTTCACTTGACCCAGAACACCCTACTTCGGGGAGTTGGTTCAGGGAAGCAAACGCAGGGTAACATGTGTCTCTTTGGACTGGTTAGAAACCACAGGGAGGTAAGCTGAGTGTGCGCGTGGAAACGGGAGCCTGCTGGAACTATCCTTGCTTTCCCACTTGGAAGGCTGCCTTCATGCTGCCTTGAAGCTGCCTGACGTCCCCTGCTGTTGACAGGCCTGGAAACCCGGTAGAAATGCTTCTGGGAAGAAAATGAGTGTGCTCCGTCTCAACCCGGTGCTTCCATGGCCGCGGTGGTGGTTAGCCTGACAAGCTCCAGAACGAAAGGGAAACTCAACGTGAGAATCTGCCTCCAGTTTAGGCCCTGCGTAGCCGGGCAGGAAGGGCGGCATGCAGCAGTTTCCATGAGTTCTTAGTCACCGTTCGGGTTTATTTTAACGGAATTACCCATTTGAGGACTCCTAGGCCCCTCGGGTGTGCATGCATTTCCCTCCAAGGTCACTGAGGACCTCCAGACACCCCCCACGCCGTGGTCCGGCTGAGCAACATCGAGGCCCATTGCTCTGCCCCTCGGAGGCCCTGTGTGCGTGCCGAGTGATGGGCAACACGCTGCACGTTCCTTGAGGAGAGCTCCATTTCCAGAGCCCTCACACGGCCTCAGGACCAGATTTCTGGTGAGTCCGAAGCTCCCAGGAAATCTTTGTGGTCGCCCTTGCGAGAGCTGCCGTGAGAAAACACTCTGCCTACTTCGCGGGCCTCGTACCTGAAGGCACTCTGCTCGAGGAGAACGTCAGCATCTCGCAATGCTGCGTCGCTAACGGGACAGCCAGGTTGAGCACAGGCCTGGAGGGAAGGCCCTGACGTGAGGTGCAGAAGCGGAGCCGCGCAGCAGTTTCCGTGAGGCCGTAGCCTCTGCTCTGCGTGTCTTGAACGGCAGTAGATTTTCCCGGACACCTGGGAGGCTCGCGGGGGCACCCTGTTCCAGGCTGGAACACGGAGTACTCCCGGGCACCCCTGGGTCTGCTGAGCAACATCCAGGCCCGGAGCCCTTTGGAGCCGCTCTCCATACGCCGAGTGTAGGGAAACGCCCTGCACTCTCTCCTGGAGCAGATTCGTTTCCCCACCAAACCCACACTTTCACCAACAGACTTCTGGCACGTCTCACATGCCTTTGAGGTCTTACGCCTTGCCCTCGTCGGAGCTGCCCTGAGAGAACCCTCGGCCTCGCATTCCATCTAGGACCCCCCTGCCGGAAGTCACCCTGCCTCCAAGAGAAAGTCGGCTTGCCTTCTTACTGCGATTTCAGCCCTGTGCTTCCTGTGGCACTGCAGGCTTTGGAATAGCCACAGGCCCCAGAGGCGTAACTAGGCAGGGCATTCCTTGGTTGAGGCAGTTCACTTGACCCAGAACACCCTACTTCGGGGAGTTGGTTCAGGGAAGCAAACGCAGGGTAACATGTGTCTCTTTGGACTGGTTAGAAACCACAGGGAGGTAAGCTGAGTGTGCGCGTGGAAACGGGAGCCTGCTGGAACTATCCTTGCTTTCCCACTTGGAAGGCTGCCTTCATGCTGCCTTGAAGCTGCCTGACGTCCCCTGCTGTTGACAGGCCTGGAAACCCGGTAGAAATGCTTCTGGGAAGAAAATGAGTGTGCTCCGTCTCAACCCGGTGCTTCCATGGCCGCGGTGGTGGTTAGCCTGACAAGCTCCAGAACGAAAGGGAAACTCAACGTGAGAATCTGCCTCCAGTTTAGGCCCTGCGTAGCCGGGCAGGAAGGGCGGCATGCAGCAGTTTCCATGAGTTCTTAGTCACCGTTCGGGTTTATTTTAACGGAATTACCCATTTGAGGACTCCTAGGCCCCTCGGGTGTGCATGCATTTCCCTCCAAGGTCACTGAGGACCTCCAGACACCCCCCACGCCGTGGTCCGGCTGAGCAACATCGAGGCCCATTGCTCTGCCCCTCGGAGGCCCTGTGTGCGTGCCGAGTGATGGGCAACACGCTGCACGTTCCTTGAGGAGAGCTCCATTTCCAGAGCCCTCACACGGCCTCAGGACCAGATTTCTGGTGAGTCCGAAGCTCCCAGGAAATCTTTGTGGTCGCCCTTGCGAGAGCTGCCGTGAGAAAACACACTGCCTACTTCGCGGGCCTCGTACCTGAAGGCACTCTGCTCGAGGAGAACGTCAGCATCTCGCAATGCTGCGTCGCTAACGGGACAGCCAGGTTGAGCACAGGCCTGGAGGGAAGGCCCTGACGTGAGGTGCAGAAGCGGAGCCGCGCAGCAGTTTCCGTGAGGCCGTAGCCTCTGCTCTGCGTGTCTTGAACGGCAGTAGATTTTCCCGGACACCTGGGAGGCTCGCGGGGGCACCCTGTTCCAGGCTGGAACACGGAGTACTCCCGGGCACCCCTGGGTCTGCTGAGCAACATCCAGGCCCGGAGCCCTTTGGAGCCGCTCTCCATACGCCGAGTGTAGGGAAACGCCCTGCACTCTCTCCTGGAGCAGATTCGTTTCCCCACCAAACCCACACTTTCACCAACAGACTTCTGGCACGTCTCACATGCCTTTGAGGTCTTACGCCTTGCCCTCGTCGGAGCTGCCCTGAGAGAACCCTCGGCCTCGCATTCCATCTAGGACCCCCCTGCCGGAAGTCACCCTGCCTCCAAGAGAAAGTCGGCTTGCCTTCTTACTGCGATTTCAGCCCTGTGCTTCCTGTGGCACTGCAGGCTTTGGAATAGCCACAGGCCCCAGAGGCGTAACTAGGCAGGGCATTCCTTGGTTGAGGCAGTTCACTTGACCCAGAACACCCTACTTCGGGGAGTTGGTTCAGGGAAGCAAACGCAGGGTAACATGTGTCTCTTTGGGACTGGTTAGAAACCACAGGGAGGTAAGCTGAGTGTGCGCGTGGAAACGGGAGCCTGCTGGAACTATCCTTGCTTTCCCACTTGGAAGGCTGCCTTCATGCTGCCTTGAAGCTGCCTGACGTCCCCCTGCTGTTGACAGGCCTGGAAACCCGGTAGAAATGCTTCTGGGAAGAAAATGAGTGTGCTCCGTCTCAACCCGGTGCTTCCATGGCCGCGGTGGTGGTTAGCCTGACAAGCTCCAGAACGAAAGGGAAACTCAACGTGAGAATCTGCCTCCAGTTTAGGCCCTGCGTAGCCGGGCAGGAAGGGCGGCATGCAGCAGTTTCCATGAGTTCTTAGTCACCGTTCGGGTTTATTTTAACGGAATTACCCATTTGAGGACTCCTAGGCCCCTCGGGTGTGCATGCATTTCCCTCCAAGGTCACTGAGGACCTCCAGACACCCCCCACGCCGTGGTCCGGCTGAGCAACATCGAGGCCCATTGCTCTGCCCCTCGGAGGCCCTGTGTGCGTGCCGAGTGATGGGCAACACGCTAGCACGTTCCTTGAGGAGAGCTCCATTTCCAGAGCCCTCACACGGCCTCAGGACCAGATTTCTGGTGAGTCCGAAGCTCCCAGGAAATCTTTGTGGTCGCCCTTGCGAGAGCTGCCGTGAGAAAACACTCTGCCTACTTCGCGGGCCTCGTACCTGAAGGCACTCTGCTCGAGGAGAACGTCAGCATCTCGCAATGCTGCGTCGCTAACGGGACAGCCAGGTTGAGCACAGGCCTGGAGGGAAGGCCCTGACGTGAGGTGCAGAAGCGGAGCCGCGCAGCAGTTTCCGTGAGGCCGTAGCCTCTGCTCTGCGTGTCTTGAACGGCAGTAGATTTTCCCGGACACCTGGGAGG